>NC_137119.1:39183283-39208283 GCF_949357685.1 Gobio gobio | reverse complement strand
GCTACAGCTCCCCCTTTGCCATGTGACGACGTCCGGTTGACCTCGTCGGATGGCAGTTGTCGTTTTGATCGGATGGTAGTCGAGTGGGATCATGATGGTCGGATGGCGGGTGGATCATGGCGGTCGAGTGGTAGGTGGTTCATGGTGGTCGAGTGGCAGGTGGTTTCTACTTGTTCTCAGCCTTTGGTTCCTCAGGCTGAGAGTCCATCTCGATGAGATTTGGCATTGTCTCTGTCTTGGTACCTCTCTTCCGTGGGTTTTGTTTGGAATCCTAGGGGGAAAGAGGCCGTGTTCTTGGTCACAGACTCTCGCCTCTCGTGGACCCGCTTGACTAGGGTGAAAGCCAGGCCCAATGTTAGGGTGTGGCCTAAAGCTGTAGCGAGATACAGCACTGTGTAGGCTGTGGTCTGTGCCTGGCCAACAGGGGAGTTGGTCAGGATGAGCAGCCGGGACAGTTCTTGGAGGGCCGCGTCGATGGGAGTGATGTCAAGTGGCTAGGACCCCCCTTTCTCAATCTTTAGTTCCAGTTCTGGATCTAGAGTGAAGTTGTGATTTTTGAAGAAGGATGGGGTTTCCAGCTCTGACCAGTACTCTTCACTTGGGCGGAGGTACAATGCCAGATCATCGAGGTGGAGGATGGCACCCTTTGGTACTTGAATCCACATACTCTGGTTGTTTGTGTCCCCTGGAGTGATGGTCTCTCCACAGCAGATAAGGCAAGCAGTAGCCACGTTCAGGTCTCTGAGCCGGTGCGGCAGGTGTCAAGGCAGCAGGTGCCCTGATGGTGTGTCACCTGTCATCCTGAAGTCCGTTCGTGTGGCCCAGGTTTCTGCTTGTGGTCTCAGGAAGTGGTTAGCGGTCTGTGTGAGCTTGCCTGAGCTGTGTGGGCAAGGAGTTTGAAGCTTGTCCTTTGCAGTAATCATCTGGTGAGTCCTGTTCAGGGGCTATTTTGTTGGTGTCAGCAGCTCCTGAGATGGTAGTGTCCAGCTGTCCTTGTGCGGCCTCCGCTTGACACCTGTGTGTAGGGTTTGGCGGAGGGCGTTGTCATCGACGGCTGTGGGACATCCTGTGATGTTGGTTGGGTGTGCTGTCTTCCGTGGCTTCGCCCAGCAGCTTGTCTGGTACTGGGTGTTGCCATAGTGACAGTTCTGCATGGGTCCTGTGCTTGGTCTGTCCAGCTGCTCTCCTGGTTCAACAGCTGTCTGAGCCATTTCAAGTCTTTGTTTCTGGTTTGAGCCTCAGTCTCCAGATGTTTGCTGAGGCTCTGAGCATGTGTTTGCTCCCTCTGGTCTCTTTGACCTGCTGCGCAAGGTCGTTTTACCCGCTGTTTATCAGTTCAGTGGTTTAACCCACTAGACCACCCTCTCCGCCTGAGTTTCGATGACCCGGATGTGAGGCATGGCCTCGGCGGGGTGTTGGGTGCCGCTTCTCCTGGGCTGCAAACTGCAGGTTCCTTCAGTGTTGCACTGGAGGAGTGGTTCGCTACGGCAGAGGTAGTGACTGTCTTGGTCAAAGTACACATGCACAGGCTTGGGGCCAGGTACAGCTGTGTGTTGCTGTCGTGGTAGGCCACCACATCTGGGGTGTGCATCTTGATCTGGGTATTACCTCGCCAATGCCCAACTTTGACAATGACCTTGAGTTTGTAGGTGTTGTTTGTCAATGTACTGGTGAGCGGTGTAGGATCTGATAAAGCTAGAGTCTCTTGTTTGATACAGCAGGTGCGGCGGCAGGGTCACCTGCCACCCAGTCATAAGTTCAAAGGTAGACGCACGAGTTGATTCATGCGGGGTGGTTCTGATGTCCATGAGCATCAACAGAAGTTTCACATCCCAGTCTTTCTGGTTGGCAGTCACATACTTTCTCAGCATGCTGACCCCAGTTCGATTGGTTCGTTCGACTTGGTGTCGTTGGGTGCTGGAAGACATTCCACTCACTTGTAGAATTGGTATACCATCCTTGTTGTCCCTCATCGATCTGGATAGGGCTCCTGTCCAGTCTGTTTGGAGGTTTGACCATGGGACTGTGACTCCTCTGCGTTGCAGTGGCTCTGGGGTTTGGGTTTGCCGGATAGAATTGTCACCAAACCAGACACTTCTCTGCCATACTCTGACATGACTTTGCTGCATGCCAGGCCAATGTGCCACTTGTTTCTGTGTCTTGTGGCTCAGGTACCGTGGTGTCCGGCACATGGTGCGTTGTGGACATATGTTCAGCGTTACCCCCCTTTTGACACTGTGGCATCACAAGCTTTAGCGCTGTGAGGGCATCAGAGGCATACCACAGAATGTTGACTTTCGTACGCAGCATGTGTTTGCCGTCATGTGGTCGTCTGAGGCGTTTGGTAGCCGTGAAGTCAGACGTCGTGATAGGGTGGTTGGAGGGGTCTGAGAGGTGGTTACTCATAGTTCGTATGGCAGTGCCAGAGGTTTGCATGTCGGATGTGTCATTGATGGAAATTGTGGAGCCAGCGTAAGCGGCTGTAATTTTGGAGTCGTCGCAAGAATAGTTTGTTTGCTGCGGGTTAGCGCAGCCCCATCAAGGGTGGTTGCATGGGTGGGAGGTGACCATAGGTTGTTGTGAAGTGTGCCAGTCTTGGCCAGGGAATCAGTTCGGTCATCCAAGTCTTTGTCAAGGCCGGGTTGCCTTGAGTGTCCTGTCACCTTTTTCCAGTAGATGGTCATGTTGTATGTGCTTGTGATTTCATCGCACGCTTGGAACAGGTGTTGGCGTTTGACTGCTTTCTTGAGGCCATTTTGTGTCCAACCTGGAAGGTGGCATGTGAAACGGTGTCTGACATAGTTGGAGTGCAAATACATAGTTCTCTGTTGTTGTGGGCCGATGCGATTTGTCGGGTTATTAGAATGGCTGCCACCTCAGTATATTGTGATGACTGAGGGCCCCACTTGAAGTGCTGTGGAGGGCAAGGCTGTTTTCGGCCATAGTACGCCCGCACCTGTTTTTAGGATGCCCTCTTGGTTGCAAGAGCATCCACCGACGTAGGTGGTGGGCAGTCCTTGACATGCATTCTTTTCGAAATACCTGTGACAGGTCTGTTGTTGAGGTTCCTCTGTGTCCATCGTCACCGCTGGTGTGTCATCAGGACATTTTTGGCAGGCAGCTGAGTCATTTCCCAGTGCAGATCTGTGAGTCTGGGCATAACGTGCCTCAACATTGCAGCCCTGAAGGGTCATCAACCATGTGAATTGGTAACGACGCCATCTCGGATGCGTTGGCTGTTGAAGACGTTACAGGCTGTTGGAATGTCTCTGTAATAACCTTTTGTGCTCCGATGTAGTCGGAGAATCGCAGGAAGGCCCATATGGTGTAAGGTAGAGTCTTTGCTCTCTGGTGTAAGAAATGTCTTGCTTGCCTGTACAACTGTTCTTTTGTCTTGGTCATGTTTTGGTATGGACCAGCACTAAAGCAGTGTTTGGAGAATCCAGCTTTCAAGTGGAACTCCTGTTGTGTGTCAGGGTGAGCGAGACATGGAGCTATGCACAGATGTCGTTTCAGTTCATTCATGGAATTTGCTTGAGCTTTTGTCCAGATGAATGGGCAGTCCTTCTTCAGAAGGGCGTTGTGCTCTTCGTGAGAACATCATCCTAGCAGACGGGGTAGCCCCTCATTCTGGTGTCTGGGCATGCTTGTTCCGGAAGATGTTGAACTCGGCTGGTGAGTTGGCATAGCCGAGTGGGCACCTTGTGAAAGAATGCTGTCGGTTGTAGACTAGGATGTAGACTACGTGGGATGACAGTTCAGTGAGTGGTGTGGCCTCCAGAGTGAGTCCAAGTTCCTCACACTTAGGTGAAGGTTGGAAGAAAACCCACGTGCGGGTCAGTGTGTGACCACATCACATGTTGAGCCGAACAGCGACCCCTTTGGTGTAAGCTGGTACTGCAGTATACTGTTCGTTGATTAAAGTACCGAATCCTGGCAAGGTCTGGCCCGACAGGAGGTTTTCGGGTTTGGCAGGAACCACAGGGGGCTGTGATGTCAGTGGGGCTCACACTACCTCATTGGTAAAGTCCACATGAGCCTTGAGGCGAATCAAGGGGTCTGCTTCTATGTAGACGTTATGCAGTGGATCTGGAAGGACCAGGAAGTAGTGTGTAGGGCACCGATCGTTCCATTTCGAGTTCAAAGCGCAGGTGCCCTTGGCAGTTACCATGGTTGTTAGGCAGGAGTCAAATGGGCCGCAGGTACGCTTGCTTGCAGATGGAAGGTTGGATGTTACTTCCATGAGGGCTTTGACCAGTGCTAGACTGATGGCTGAGTTGTCTGTAGTTGTCACATCATTCAGCTGGAGGTCAGTCATGACCTCGGGGCAGTGAAAGTCAGAGTCTATGGTGAGTTGAAAAGTGCAGAGTAGCGAACTTGAACTTTGCTCTGGTGCTGGGACAGTGTTCTCGCGGCTGGTTGCAAGGTTTCTCGTGACCTCTGTGGCCTGACCGTCTGGCTCAGGTGTCTGTGTGGCTGGAGAGGCAGAGGTTCTCGCACTTGAGCCCAAATCTTTAGCTGTTTGAAGTCTAGTAGGGCTCAGAACGATCTAGCAGATCTTTGCCGACGAGAAACGGGGTACCTGTCCATCGGTTGGATGTACACTGGGTGTACCAGACTCATTCGGCCCATTGTTGGCTGGATGGGAGCTATCTGTTCAAGTTTGGGTCTCATTTTGGCTGTATGACTGCACATTTAGCTCACTATTTTGGGATTTCAGAGTTCGATTGTTCAGGAAGTGCAGCCGTCAGCTGAGGGGGTTGGGCGACGCTGTCACTTGGTGATGAAGTCTCTGGTTCTGTGGACTGTGGTTGGTGCACAGTGCTTGGGTTTGTTTGGGGCATGCTGTGAGTCGTTCCGCCGCTGGCTGTCTGGGCTAGGTGCACTGGCCGATGAGGATCGTCTGGCTGTCGGCTGGCATCCCACGTGGTTCCCCCTTTGGGTGGTTAGACAGACGTGGCTTGTCCCAGATTCTTTCAGCATGCTTGGACAGGTGCTTAGGACGGGCACCATGCCGGTTGCGCTGCTCTCTGCTGGCTTGTAACGGTCTTGACGGTTACACAGTCTGTCACTATGTTGTTGCATGGCTCTCCTTGGAGCCAGCTCTGAACGGTGATCAGAGACAGGGCAAATCATTGGGTTACTCACAGTCTTTTCAGAAGCAGTCTTTTTTGGTCGGCAGTCCCGTAGCTGTTGGTCGTCCAACTTTGCAGTCTCCGGTTGCCGGTCGAGGAAATGCCACGCCTCACGGCTGGCCGTACCTCGGAGTAGACCTAATTGGTTCCATGTGGTCACGTTAGCCACAGGTTGTAGGTGAAAGTTCATGTCCTGCAGGTAGGTGTGCGTGTTGTGGCTTCCTGCAGGGTTTGGGGTGAAAGGTAGGATGTCTCTGGCCAGCTTGTAGAGTTCTTGGGAAGCCATGGTGTGCTGTGCACGATTCTCTGGATTGGCTCCCACCGCCTTTTGCTGCTGGTGGGGGCTCTTGGCTGCTGGCTGGTGACAACTCGAGCAGTGGGCTTTCGCCCCCCTTTTGAGCTTGGAACTCTTGGCTGGGGGTTTCTTGGCCCACTTGTCAGGGGAAACTGTGTGGTGTGTGTTTCCCCTTGCTGTTCACTATGCAATGTACGTGCATACTTCAGTTCTTTGTTTCGAATAGTCTTTGGTTGAACCAAATCTTGGACCTTGGCATGGGCCGTTTGCAAGTGGGTTTCACAAGCTGTGGCCGTGCTGTGTCTTTCCTTCTCTCAGTTCAATCTCAGCTCTTGTAAGGAGAGCTTCACCTCGTTGGAGTTCTTCCAATTCCTCTTCGGATTCTTTCTCCAACTGCTCTTTGCGTGTTGTCTCTACACGAAGTTCTGCCAGGGCATTTTGGAGTCTCTCAACTTTCTCCCGGAGCTGTAGGTCCGTTTCGTCCTCCCTTCCGCGTCGATCCTGGGTCTCAAGGAGTAGCTGATCTAGCCGACTCTGCGCGTGGTCCTGGTTCCTCCGGGCCTCCTCCGCTAGGAGCTTCAACGCTGCCGTTCTTGGTTCGGGGGCTGCAGGTCACGGTGGCTTTTGGCAGGAACGCAGTCGTCCTGGCGCTCGATCAGGTCTCGACGTGATCCCAGTGGCAGTGGGGCTGGATGAACGGGACACACTGGCTTACTGGGGGCGAGAGAAAGACAACACAAAAGAGGCCAATGCAAGTCCGTGGAGGGTTTAGCGCTATAGCGATTGCGACTATTCAATTGGTGTGCGCAATTTTAACTAACTGATGCAGACAGTTAGTGGAATCTAGGCCGGGCACCTATTGTCTTGGCTGTGAGTTGCCAGGTGGGGCCGATTTATGTGGTCGAGTATCAGCTTAAATAACAATTTGACAGTGCGGTCGCCTAGTGGGTCATTTACTGACACTGGCTGTTGGTCGTCAGTCTATTATTCAGCTTTCCTTGATGGCTCTCATAGGTTCTGTCTTTAGGTGAGCTGGAAGAAACTAAACAACAGAACAGTAGAGTAGGAAAGAGTGAAATAACCAAAAATACTAGAGAGAAGGCATGAAATGAAACGAAAATGAGAACATTAGAAGAGATAGATAGGGAAAGGCTCTAAGCTTAATACCAATGCTAGGGTTTATGACAGGGCCGACGAGGGAGGGGGCGCTGTTGAGCTATAAAGCCTAGGGGAAAGGTATGGCTTAAGCAGGGAGGACGGTGTGGCCAAACACTTAAATGACCACGAATACATATATTCTAGGGTTTGCAATAAGTGAATGGGCTTACTCTACTTACTGTGCCTGGGGTGAATCGGGGTTGTTTCAAGTGAGAACCAATGGTGAGGTCAATCTCACCGGCGGTCCCTGGACACTCGACCGCGGTGTTCCCAGATCCTCGTCCCTTGGTACCACGGTGCGCCCACTCAAACAGCGTGTGACTTTTAGCATGACAGGGCAGCACTCAGGTAAGTTTGGTCAACGGCCAGACTGAAGGGTTGAAATTGGGTTTCCTCTGAAATCCCTTTGGAGTCCAAACGGAGAATCAGAGTAACTAACCAAAATGCCCTCATGAGGATCAGTTGGACTCGTTGGCTTCTCCCTGGGGTGCCCGAAATGCTTAGTCTGCTGCGTGCCGCCGCCAATGGTACGGAGACAGAGGTGTCTGCGATTCACGCACGACCGGTGTCAGTTACGCCGACCAGATGACTCCACTCACGGGAACCCAGCCAGAAGACAATCCCAAGTTCACCACAAGCACTGGAGGTACTACCTGTAGATATACAAATGGCTAACAAGGAGAACACAACATCAGCTTAAGCTTAAACTTGTGTAGACCAAATTTACTTCATTCTGTAAAGTAAGTGAGGGAAAGACTATTGATAAATAGTGCTAAAACCTAAAATAATGATGATAATGTTTGTAATTATCGGGGCAACCTTGAAAAAGGAGAAGTAGAATTAATTAAATTAATCTATTCTGAAATGGAGCCAAAGGAGAGAAGAGAGGAAAGCCAACTTATGAGAGTGCCCAGCAGGGGGCAGGCTACTGATAAGGTGCTATCACAGGCTGAAAAGAGGAGACTTAATTTAATTTTAGGTTCAAACTTGTTTAAACCGAAATTTAAATAAGTGCAGGGTATCAGAAGGGTATGAAATGGAAGGAAACAATTGATACAGAAATGAAGCCAAAAGAGAAGATAAGCGAAAATAACTGAAATGGAAACAACAGGAGAAGTTGTCGAAACTGGAGCAGGGAAGCTGACTTTAGCAGAGACTGTCACAGAGGGCTTGTTCCCTCTGGTACCATCACTGGCTGAAAAGACTTTAATCTAAATCCAAATTCAAACCTGGTCTAAACCAAATTTAAATAAGGGTGAGAAGTCAGTGAAACAGAAAGCTTGAATAATGTCAAATAGCAGCAGTAACGGGAAGTGAATGAAAAGAATTCTAATAGGAAGCAAATAACAATGGAAAGACAGTTCACTTTGACAGACTGGAGAGCGGGGAGTAGGGGAACGTCCACAAGGTGGCGTAATGGAGTCCACTCCAAGGAGTGGACGTCAGGTGGGAGTAACCTGAGAGGTGCGGAACACCTAGTCGGCTGCCCTCTTGTGTTGGACAGAGGTATTGCGGCACCTATGTAGGGTGACTTAAATTTTGAGCGTCAGAACGGGGGAGAAGGGCTTTCACCTCCTAACGCGGTGATTTGACTGCGATCGGTCGCAAGTGAGAAGGGAATTTGTTCTCAAATTCCCTTTTGTGCCAATTTATAGCACACAGAGTGTGTGGTCGGATTTAGTTTACCGCCTACACGCAAATGTAAAACAGAGTATTTTCTCTGCAACGAATTTTAACTGGATCAAGGTTAAAATAACATATTCCCATTCACACATCAAGCAGATACTGGCCAGCAGTTTTTCTGATTGATTTGTGCAAGGTGTGCGTTTCGGTTAGCTACGCCAAAATTCCACCTAAGGGATCGCTCAGTTGAATAACGTTGGAACACGCAACGGATCAAATCTGGCGAGTAATAAGGCCTTTTACAAAACGAATAAGAGGAACACGCTCAAATCGTTATATCATCACGCTGAAAGAAGACTTCTTCGTTCTAACAGGTGGCATCACGCACAGGTGGCATCACGCACAGGTGGCATCACGCTGAAAGAAGATTTCTTCGTTCAAACAGGTGGAATTGATAATATTAAAATGTTCCGCAAAAGAAGTTTCTTTCCCTTTGCAGAGACAGTTTTAATATTATGAACTGCAGTTTCTTTTTAACAATTTACAGTGACTAAAATGTTTGACCAAAATAGACGCTGTTAACATAGGATTAACTGAAATGAGCTTTGGGCTTTTCAGTTACAGATACGTGAGTTCGCGGTTGCGACTTGTCTCACTGAAGCGCGCATACAAGACAACAGTTAACACAAATAATATACACATAAAATTGACAAAGTTGCTCACAAAACAGAGTTTAGAATGTGCTCGAAATATTCTCCACCATTTATGTAGCAAATTAGCTCTATATGAAATATTAATAATAAATAATAACTGGTTATAATTTATTATGAATATTTGGATTAGTTAATATAATTAATCTACTGTCGTAAATTAATTTTACAACCAATGAACCTATTTGTCCCATGAACACTCGGGATCAATTGTTTATTAACTCTAAGAAATGTACATTCCGGGGCATGGGAAATGTCTTTCTTAATTTACGATACTACTAAGAGCAGTAACCAAGATCGAAATGATTAGTGACTCCAGTTATGAGCTTGAGACACGGACAACTTTATGTGTAACATGAAAAAGATTTTATTAACTAGTCTAAACACTTAAACTACTCTAACATACACACACATACATGCATACAGTTTACCAAGGGAAAAAGAGCTGAAGCAGAATACAGGGAAGCAAGAAGTTACAGCATTGTCTGAAATTCAGCAGATCAACAGCCTTGAGCAAACCATCAGTTTAGTTCTAAAATGCCCTTCTTTAAAAGGGGTAAGGATACTTAATGTATCAAATAATGAGACTAAGTTTGATACTTGCATGTCTCGCCCATTTGAATTAAACTGTCCTGATGCAATTTGTTGAGGCTCCAGTTGATCCTTGCTGATGTGGTCTTGATGAGAGAGAACCAGTGGTAGTCAGTGTATCTTTGGTGAATGGAAAGACAAGGCCGCAGCCTGGCACAAGCTTTGGTGGGTCCTTAGAGGCTTCTAGTTTAGCATCATCTTCACGTCAGCATTTCAGAAAAAAAAAAAGCCCCAGCTAAAAGCTGATCAGTTACTTTAAAGCGTGAAGATGGCACACCCCCTGGAGGTGCGAGATCCAATGAAAAGATTTCCCTTTGGAGGGAAATTTTACGACCCTTTGTGTTCTAGCAGGGCATTTGAATATGTACTTTCATTGGTTGTTTAAGAAAAGAATCTTTAAGATTCTTATAATACTAATGCATCCCAAAGTTAGCAACATGTAATGTAAATTAACAAATCGGAGACGAAGATTGGCTTTTTTTAGAGACCAAACATGCCTCACATATAATGTTGGTTACCCATAATATGCAAAGTCTGAAACATTAACCCAATTGAGTTTACAAGAATACAAACGCCACATAAAAGGGAAAATCATGAGATGGGAAAATTGGATACATGTTTACACATTTATCAAGTGGATATATATAGACTATATATATAGGATTAACATGCTTTTTATTCCTCTAACTCTGCAAGAGTTTATGTGAGAGTCACAGCTCTCAGGACATTCTTTTCCGTCGTAAAACCCAGTCTCAGTGTGTGTCCTGTAACAAGACACTGCGTCCTGCCAGGGTGTTAGCTTCATTTGGGGAACGTTTGACAGTCCTTATTTGGGAGAGTGAGTTTGCTGGATTATTCATTAAATAAATGCATAATATGTGTGTGTCTGATTGGTCCAGACGCTACATATTCCCCCCTTTCGATCGTTGTTGTCCCTCTCAAGGACAACCACGAACGACATTGGAAGTGCAGAAAGATCAGACACACCTCTGTCATACAAGGCTGGAAGGCCATGGTGGCCTCTGGTTGTTTTTGTTTCCTTGAGTGGTGGTCGTTCCATCGGGTGATGTAGACAGTAGCCACGTCCAGGTCTCTGCAGCAGGTGCCGAGGCAGCAGGTGCCTTGAAAGTGTGTCACCTGTCCTTTGAGGCAGGTGGTTGTTTGTGACTGCAGGGAGTGGTTATGGGTATTGTGTAGTGTGAAGAGAGTTTCAGACTGACCTAGTGTTGGTAGCACAATGGCAGCAGGTGGTCATTAGCCCTTTGTTCTGCACCAAGGGACCAGGAGTCTGAAGTCTGCAGTGTTACTCTTCTCTGGCTGCGGTGCTGACTTAAGCTTGCCCAAGCTGTGTTGGGCAAGAGTAAGAGGTTCGTTCTTCCCAGTACTCCTCAGGGGAGTTCTGATCACGGAGCTCTTTTACTAGTGCTAGTATCTCTTGTAACTCAGAAGCAGGCGTGTCCAGCTGTCTTTGTGCAGCCTCTGTTTGGCACCTGTGTGAAAGGTGTGGAGGAGGATGTTGTTGTTGAAGACTGCTGTGGGACGTCCTGTGGTGTTTGCTGGGTGAGAATGTTCTTTTCCATGGCTCCTCCCAGCGGTTGGTCTTGAGTCTAGATCTATGGCCATGGTGATGGTTTTGCCCTCTGCTGGCTAGCTTTTTGTTAAATGCTTTTGCATTGTGGAAATTCTGGGTGCCTTCTGGTGCCAGCTTTGGATTCTGGATTTTGCCGTTCAGAATCACTGGGATCTTACAAACCCTTTTTGAGGAGGCCTTGTGTTTGTTAAAGGCCTTCTGTGTCAGGTCACGCAGTTGTTGGATAGGCATTGTGTTGGCCCAGGCCATGATGCCTAAATGATGACTTACGATAGGGTGGAGGTTTCGGAGGAAAAGGCTCTTGAAGCTGGTGTCCTCCTCCATCCCAGATTCGTTGCGAGCTCCGAAGTAAGCTCGTCTGAGTCTGTGATAGTAAGCATAGGGAGTTTCATGCCGACCCTGTTTGGTGTCTAGGGCAGCGATCAGTTCGTTTTCAAACTCTGAGAACTCCTTCATAATGGCTTGTTTCAGCTGCTGGTAGTCAGACTTGATGTTTTCTGGCTGCCGGGCCAGAAAGCTTCGCACCTCTGGGCTGGATGTTATCCAGATCAGATAGAGTCTATCTTGATGGTGCACACTCTTCAAAGACTGCAGGTGAAAGTCAATGTCTCGCAGGTAAGCGTAAACGTCGTTGTCTCCTGCAAGCTCTGGTGTAAATGCAGGGATCTGTCTGGCCGTTCGGTTGAGGTCTTTGAGTGTCACTACATGTGTCATTTCAGGATTCGTTTGAATCAGTCCTTTTCCTTCTGCGGCTGCAGAAGCTTTAAGGAAATTGTCCGATGACATGTTAAGCAGAGGGGTTTGTCTCCCCCCTTGGTAACTCTGTGCTTGGCTGGGGGAAGTTTCTCTGCGGATTGCAGGTGGGGGAGTGAGATGTCTCTCCCGCTGTGGTTCTTTTTGCAGCAGGTAAGAGCATCTCAGTTCTCGTTGGACCATGTCAAGTTCATCTTTGGTGTTGTCCAGCTGCTGGGTCAGTGCCTCAATTTCAGCTCTGGACACCTTCAGTTGACCTTCACAGGCCATGATTCTGGCATCTTTTTCCAAGATTTCAGAATTTGCTGCGTTTAACAGTGACTTTGTGTCAAAGAGTTCCTTTTCCAGGTCCTCTCTGGCTGTCTTTTCCAACTGCTCTTGTTGTTTAGCAGTTGTCAGTGCTGTTTGAAGACTGTGGATTTCCACCTGTGTCTCTCTTCTGCCAGGGTCCTTGTGTCTGTCCTGAGCCTCCATCTCTAGCTGGTCTATGCGGCTTTTAGCATGTGTCAGCTCCTTTTGGGACTCTGTGATCTGGAGTTTGAGGTTGTTTACCTCCTCTTTCAAACCTGTGAGGTTGTGGGCCAGGAAGATAACCTCAGTCAGATATTTGTGGTCATACCTCTGGTTTGAGTCAACTTTCATTAGTTGTCTTCCCTTGTTATCCAGTTGCATTTGGCTCTTGTGCTGAAGGTCGTCAGCGGCCGTGGGTAAAAGGATGTTCTTCAAAACACCTAGCCAGTCCTTTTGGTCTGCCATCTGGGCAGTTAGGCTGAGCATCTGCAACATTCTGGCACACTTGTGGTGAGAGTAAGGGCAAGAGACTAATGCAAGATCAAACAGAATTTGGAGCTAAGGGCAAAGTGAGACAGCTAGGTGTATAATGTACAGCTGGGTTTTGCCAGGTGTGGTTAGCAAGTGAAACGTGTACCTGATTATTACTATCTTAGCTGCAAATAGCAGGATGCTCAGATTTGTGTGGATCTGAGTGGCTTTGCTAGAAGAGCGTAAGCCTAGATTTAATAAATGACTTAAGATGGTTCTTGTGGTCAAATTATTTCTCAGAACTTACTGATAGCATACAACAGGCTTGATCTCTGAACAAATGAAGAAGAGAAAGAAAGAGGAAGAGGAGAGCTTTCCGATTAGATTGTGTTTATTAGTGGTACTCAAAATTATGCCATAGCAATCGTCTAGATTACTTGTGTAGCTGGCTCATAAAATTAAAGCAACTGTTGGAAATAAACAAATCTAGAAGGAAAGTTGTCTAGTTACTTTTGCGGTTTCATGGGGAAATGAAACCACAATAGAACAAGAGGGTTAAATGAAAAATTAATAGCTGACTTCTATTATGATTAAATTTAATAAAAAGATTTAAAGTGATTAAAAACAGCTGACTGATCTGGTATTGGGAATAATCAATTGCACTTATGATCAACCATTAGATTTGCTTTGGACATCATTCTATAGTTGGTCACAGCTGCTGCATGTTCAAGACCATACCATGTGTTTGTCCCTCCATAAAGTTTGAGTCAACGTGCCATTGAAAGTTCCCAATAACTATAAAAATTCTTCTCTAGCTAAACAGTTTACATGTAATTAAGTTTAGATTTAATTAACAAAGTAACTGCACATTTAGCTGAACAGCGTTCAGTAAGGAATGCACCTGAAAAGTGCAGGTGAAATTAGATGAGAAGAATTAAAGTTAAGATAAGAGAAAGTGAGAATTCAGAAACCAGAAATGGGGTTAAAGGAAAATGGTTTTGATCACTTCACACTGCATACACACAAGCTGTAGTTAAAGGCTTCATGTAAATGATGCTAACAACTAACTGTTGAAGTTATTAGTTAGCTTAGCCTAAGCTGAAGGGCTGCTAGGTTGGGTTAGCTTAGCCACTTCGGCTGTTTGTTTACAAAATGGCGTCGGAAGGTAACACATATGCTATCTAGAGTTAGCACTTCCTGTGACAAGTCGTTGTCATGGGAACCAATGCACTTCAGGGTTTCAGTGAGTGAGACACAGTTTTGATCACCAGGTAGCTATGCTTTTTAAATGCACGGATAAAGTTTAGATGAATGACATCAGTCTAACTATAATTTGTAAGGCTTCTACACTGTAAAAAGGGGAGCATCGCCCATATTTACATTTATACAACACTGTACTGAGATTCCTTCGTCAGAAACAGGTTAAGCAATACTGCATTTGGAATTCTTTAACCAAAGCAGAATAATCAATTCTGGTACAGTTTATATGCCGCTGAGCTGAGATTCCTTCGTCAAAACAGACTTACGCTTTAATACTGAAATTAGGGTTTCTTCGCTAAAATCATATTAACCTTACACTGATACCATTTGAAAATATGCTTAAATGTGTTAAGACTTTTTCAATTACAGTAGAGATGTCAATTCAAATCATTATTTATCTGCATTCACATAAGCCAGCAACTAGCAACCTTAATGCGGTATCGCATGTTGTGTCCTATTCTGACTAGAATTATCAAATAAATACACACTTTTAGGTTGACAGTGGTTTAAGCTCATAACCTTTGTTTAATCATGCCCGCATTCTCCACCAAATATGTAGCGTCTTAGGGTCACATATATTATTAAATTAAATTTAGCTCATAGGGAATAATGAGTATTAATATTTAGGGATTTATGATTAATCATAACGGGTTATAATTGAATCACAAATCTCCAAAATCACCCAAAAGGGGAATACCTAACAGGTATTTATGCAATATATATATATATATATGGTTGACAACAATTTATTGCAATCAACTCTGGATATATATCTATATTAAACAATCACAGAATAGCCTCTACGGAAGTGATTAGAATTCCTCTACTCCGTTCGGTTTAACGAACGAGCAGTACAATACTTCTCAACTTGGTCTTCGACCCATTTTCGAAAAGCTTATCCCTCTGGCCACAAAGGATAAACCTTCCGAGTTATGGTATTAATTAAAGCATTCAATGATACTTATAAGAGCTCGTAGCTTAGATCTGACATTAAAGGGACTCATGTTTTGTGAGCAACAACAATGACAATTAAAACGTGGATACAATGGTTTTAATAGTGATAGCTACTACGATTACATACGACTACATAAAGGATACATGTATATACAAAATAGGGAAAGTAATGAAAGAGAAGAAATGGAATAGAAATAGAGGGAAGAGAGAGGAGGAGAACAGGAAGGTGAGAAGGGAATGGTCCAGTCGGACATCTCCCAACCAAAACCGCGAGAGCCAGCAACGAACAATTATCACCATAATAGGGGTACAATCTTAAACGCATCTAAATTTCGATAGAATTGATACTTGCATGGTTTCTTTGTGTTGTGTAAAGGATGCGTGCGTTGCGTTTCTCAGAGTGTTCATGCGCTGAAGCTCTCCCTCCGTTCGGTCCTTCCGGGGTCGGTCCGCGGGAGATTTAACGGCGTGTAGGAGCGGTTGTCTTGGAAGGGAAGGCATCTCGTTCGCGCTAAGAAGATTCGTGCAGTGATGTGCGCGCTCGGATGGAGCGCGCCGGTGTTGCGTCATCTTCAAAGGGGCGATCAGCTTGGCCAGGCGGGCTCGGGCCGAAGCCCTGCGAGCCGCGCTGGCGTGATGGAAGGGAAGTTTTGTCTTGTCCGAGTCCTTGCAAGTTTTTACTGAGCCCCGAGGTGCTTGAGTAACTGTACTTTAAAGTCCACTAACCTCCGCCCACCTCCACTGAGATGACCAATCGTAGATGTGGATTGGAGGCGGGAAAGTTCCTTTGTTTGGACTTTTATCACTCACTGGAATGTTAATGCTGGAAACCACAACAAGTGAGGTTTTGCTCCAAAAGGGGTAAGCATATTAACGGTACATGTCATAATCATACTTTTTACATAATTGGCTAAGGCAGAGAAAGAGGAATCAATAGACCCCAAACATGCTCGTTTAAATGCATGAAAGACAGTGTATCTCTTTTACAGAGCCATCTTGAGCATTTAAGATTAACATCACACAAATACATAAATATATACTTTGTGGTCAACATACATACAACAAAAGGGGTCATCACATATATTTCTGGGATGGTTCAGTTAAAATAGTTCAAGCCACATGGCACAGGCTGTCTGTGTGGAGGTCAGTTCTCGGCCCCTCTGCACCAGGAAGGTGTGAGCTAGGGGCCCGGGGTGTGTGTGTGTGTGTGATAGGGATCTTTTTGAAGTCCCCCCCCCCCCCCCAGAGCAATTGTCGTAGGCCTGGCCATTCTCTGGTGGGTCGTCAGCCTGGCATTGAGGGCCATTCACCCCAGACTTATGGGTGCCGGGATCTGATCTCCCTGCAGAGCTGGGTAGCGAAAGGCATCCCTGCTGTTTCGCCTCACTTTGATCCCAAGAGAGAGAAACAGAGAGAGAGAGACAGAGAGACTCCAGACGCTACAGATAGATAGATAGATAGATAGATAGATAGATAGATAGATAGATAGATAGATAGATAGATAGATAGATAGATAGATAGATAGATAGATAGATAGATAGATAGATAGATAGAGTCAGATGATAGATAGATAGATAGATAGATAGATAGATAGATAGATAGATAGATAGATAGATAGATAGATAGATAGATAGATAGATAGATAGATAGATAGATAGATAGATAGATAGATAGATAGATAGATAGATAGATAGATAGATAGATAGATAGATAGATAGATAGAGTCAGATGATAGATAGATAGATAGATAGATAGATAGATAGATAGATAGATAGATAGATAGATAGATAGATAGATAGATAGATAGATAGATAGATAGATAGATAGATAGATAGATAGATAGATAGATAGATAGATAGATAGATAGATAGATAGATAGATAGAGTCAGATGATAGATAGATAGAGTCAGATGATAGATAGATAGATAGATAGATAGATAGATAGATAGATAGATAGATAGATAGATAGATAGATAGATAGATAGATAGATAGATAGATAGATAGATAGATAGATAGATAGATAGATAGATAGATAGATAGATAGATAGATAGATAGATAGATAGATAGATAGATAGATAGATAGATAGATAGAGTCAGATGATAGATAGATAGATAGATAGATAGAGTCAGATGATAGATAGATAGATAGATAGATAGATAGATAGATAGATAGATAGATAGATAGATAGATAGATAGATAGATAGATAGATAGATAGATAGATAGATAGATAGATAGATAGATAGATAGATAGATAGATAGATAGATAGATAGATAGATAGATAGATAGATAGATAGATAGATAGATAGAGTCAGATGATAGATAGATAGATAGATAGATAGATAGATAGATAGATAGATAGATAGATAGATAGATAGATAGATAGATAGATAGATAGATAGATAGATAGATAGATAGATAGATAGATAGATAGATAGATAGATAGATAGATAGATAGATAGATAGATAGAGTCAGATGATAGATAGATAGATAGATAGATAGAGTCAGATGATAGATAGATAGATAGAGTCAGATGATAGATAGATAGATAGATAGATAGAGTCAGATGATAGATAGATAGATAGAGTCAGATGATAGATAGATAGATAGATAGATAGATAGATAGATAGATAGATAGATAGATAGATAGATAGATAGATAGATAGATAGATAGATAGATAGATAGATAGATAGATAGATAGATAGATAGATAGATAGATAGATAGATAGATAGATAGATAGATAGATAGATAGATAGATAGATAGATAGAGTCAGATGATAGATAGATAGAGTCAGATGATAGATAGATAGATAGATAGATAGATAGATAGATAGATAGATAGATAGATAGATAGATAGATAGATAGATAGATAGATAGATAGATAGATAGATAGATAGATAGATAGATAGATAGATAGATAGATAGATAGATAGATAGATAGATAGATAGAGTCAGATGATAGATAGATAGATAGATAGATAGATAGATAGAGTCAGATGATAGATAGATAGATAGATAGATAGATAGATAGATAGATAGATAGATAGATAGATAGATAGATAGATAGATAGATAGATAGATAGATAGATAGATAGATAGATAGATAGATAGATAGATAGATAGATAGATAGATAGATAGATAGATAGATAGATAGATAGATAGATAGATAGAGTCAGATGATAGATAGATAGATAGATAGATAGATAGATAGATAGATAGATAGATAGATAGATAGATAGATAGATAGATAGATAGATAGATAGATAGATAGATAGATAGATAGATAGATAGATAGATAGATAGATAGATAGATAGATAGATAGATAGATAGATAGATAGATAGATAGAGTCAGATGATAGATAGATAGATAGATAGATAGATAGATAGATAGATAGATAGATAGATAGATAGATAGATAGATAGATAGATAGATAGATAGATAGATAGATAGATAGATAGATAGATAGATAGATAGATAGATAGATAGATAGATAGATAGATAGATAGATAGATAGATAGATAGATAGATAGATAGATAGAGTCAGATGATAGATAGATAGATAGATAGATAGATAGAGTCAGATGATAGATAGATAGATAGATAGATAGATAGATAGATAGATAGATAGATAGATAGATAGATAGATAGATAGATAGATAGATAGATAGATAGATAGATAGATAGATAGATAGATAGATAGATAGATAGATAGATAGATAGATAGATAGATAGATAGATAGAGTCAGATGATAGATAGATAGATAGATAGATAGATAGATAGATAGATAGATAGATAGATAGATAGATAGATAGATAGATAGATAGATAGATAGATAGATAGATAGATAGATAGATAGATAGATAGATAGATAGATAGATAGATAGATAGATAGATAGAGTCAGATGATAGATAGATAGATAGATAGATAGATAGAGTCAGATGATAGATAGATAGATAGAGTCAGATGATAGATAGATAGATAGATAGATAGATAGATAGATAGATAGATAGATAGATAGATAGATAGATAGATAGATAGATAGATAGATAGATAGATAGATAGATAGATAGATAGATAGATAGATAGATAGATAGATAGATAGATAGATAGATAGATAGATAGATAGATAGATAGATAGATAGATAGAGTCAGATGATAGATAGATAGATAGATAGATAGAGTCAGATGATAGATAGATAGATAGATAGATAGATAGATAGATAGATAGATAGATAGATAGATAGATAGATAGATAGATAGATAGATAGATAGATAGATAGATAGATAGATAGATAGATAGATAGATAGATAGAGTCAGATGATAGATAGATAGATAGATAGATAGAGTCAGATGATAGATAGATAGATAGATAGATAGATAGATAGATAGATAGATAGATAGATAGATAGATAGATAGATAGATAGATAGATAGATAGATAGATAGATAGATAGATAGATAGATAGATAGATAGATAGATAGATAGATAGATAGATAGATAGATAGATAGATAGAGTCAGATGATAGATAGATAGATAGATAGATAGATAGATAGATAGATAGATAGATAGATAGATAGATAGATAGATAGATAGATAGATAGATAGATAGATAGATAGATAGATAGATAGATAGATAGATAGATAGATAGATAGATAGATAGATAGATAGATAGATAGATAGATAGATAGAGTCAGATGATAGATAGATAGATAGATAGATAGATAGATAGAGTCAGATGATAGATAGATAGATAGAGTCAGATGATAGATAGATAGATAGATAGATAGATAGATAGATAGATAGATAGATAGATAGATAGATAGATAGATAGATAGATAGATAGATAGATAGATAGATAGATAGATAGATAGATAGATAGATAGATAGATAGATAGATAGATAGATTTTGGCGCTATTTTTTCTCTAAATAATGTTGATATGGCAACCTTAGTAAATACACTAAGGTTTCTCATCAAGACATTTTTTATCTGTGCAGCACACACTCTTGTCGCGGCTGTTGTTATAGCAACAAAAGACGCCCGCTATTTTTTAACGAAACGCTGTTCGCTTTTTTCACTAAAAGAGCAATCTTAGCACTCTTATACATACAGAGATAGTCGGCACCTTCCCCACAATCAGGTCCTGCTACTCGCTTGTCATTGAGCTGTCAAAAAGGCGCTTTTTATCAGAAAAGTTTAACTTTTTTCAACTTTTAGTGGTCATATAATATATTTTAATAGACAAGCAGCAGCTATGTGTTAGTTTTGATTTGTATTATTAATAAAAAACTGTTACCTCTAGATGCAGACAGTGGTTTAGATGGCTCTGTTGTGCGGCTGTCCCTGGTTCTCACGGAGACACTCTGCGGCGTAGCGTCTTCGACCGACGAACTGCTGCAGCTCTTCGGCTCACCAGGTAAGTTTGTAGACATAATGTCCGTTACAGAGTCGTCAAATTGACACTGTATTTGCCTGAAGACCGCTGTAGACTGTGTTTGTAACACGATCGTTCGCTTCAATCGCTAGTGTCTAGCAGCTTCTAATCTGAAGATTCTGTCAGAGTAACTCAATTTAAAATATATAAATATATAACGTTATATATGTATACACTGCCTAGTTATATAATATTGAGTGTTCAGAAAATCAACGATCTTAAGACGGTTTGACACTGTTTAACTACTGCGTTTGAAACAATTTCTGCTGTGTCAGAATCTGACAATCACTGGGCTTATAAAAGTGCATTCCAAGTGCATTCCATCTGTGACATCACGAGTAATGGAATGCACTTGTGACATCACTAGACCAGTCTTTGTAAAAGCAGCTGTTGTCTATGCAAACATTTGCAAACACATTTCAAGAGTTAGTTCACCCAAAAATGAAAAGAGGGGGTCATCATTTACTGTAGCTTAACAGTATTACAACATAACAAAACACAGAAACAGAATATGTAAGTTATTCGCGATTACACAGTAAAAAACGCAGTGTAAAATGAACACTTAAAGTGTTAATTTTAACACTACTCCGGATCATATATGGTCCCAATCTAATTAGTGTAAAAAGTACACCGTTTGTAGTATTGAATTTACAGTGTTAATATAGCACCCTACAGTGTAGAAAAATTACACCGTGAGTGTAAAGTGTTACACTTACAATTGTTGTTCAAGTTTTACACTATGGAGTGTTTTGATTTAATTCCACTATAAGTGTTATTAATAAAATATTCTGTTCGGTGCAAAAAAAATGTTACACTATTTTTGACACTATTATATGGTGTTAATGTACAAGATCAGACACAAAATCAAGAGTCTTCAGACGTATAAATCCAAAGTTTATTTAACAAATGGACAAAGCGGCTACTTTAAAACATATCAGATGTGTAAATGTCAATTAGTCAATAACATTCTTGAGGTGTTGCACAGAAATACAATTTTAAAAAAGTTAATAAAACGCATAAAATCATCAAACTTGCCTGGACACAAACAAATATAACAGGTAGATTTGAAAAAGATTGCAGAAAGCTACTTGTCAACAGTTGTGTAGCATCCATGAATGCTGTTCCTCCCTGTCCCATCGGTGAGCAGGTATGGCTGTGTGGTCTCTTCAATTCAATCTGGTATGTCATTCCTTGCCCACAGATCATAGACAAAAAAAAACAAAACACTCAAAGTCAGCTCTCCAATTGGCCATCTTTGTATCAGTTTTCCACAATACATTCAACACAACTGGCAATATTTTGAGGCAGACTAATTTTGAGGAAGTGTGACAGAAATGTCCAAATGTACCTTTTTGAGGATGAAAATATTTTTCAGCTTGATATGAGGACATCTTTCCAGGTCTCTTGCAGCCTCATGGTGATGGTGGAATCGAAGGAAGTAGGAGATGAATTGATGCAGGATCGTTGCGGATTCTAAATAACAAATGTGACAACTTCAGCAAAAAATGCATGAACATGTATAGATAATCTTATTCTGAATTATAGTCGAACCTGAATCATTGGTTTCATCCTCTTTCACAGCAGATTCCGCAGTCAATCAGGTCCTTGAAGGTCTTGGAAGAAGCCTTTCCGGGAACTTAGCTGAGGTCTTCTCACTAAAAATCAAAACGAACAAAAAGAAAAAAAATCGCCAAGCAGTTACATAGAATAATGACATGCATAACTCTCAGGAACCATTCTGTTCAGATGATTGTGTAGTCACAGGGTAGTACCATTCACTCACAACTGGCATTAAAGGGTTAGTTCACCCAAAAATAAAAATTCTGCCACCCAAAAATAAAAATTACTTACCTTCATGTCGTTCGACACCCGTAAAACCTTTGTTCATCTTCGGAACACAAATGAAGATATTTCGTTGAAATCCGAGGGCTCAGAAAGGCCTCCATTGGCAGCAATGACATTTCCTCTCTCAAGACCCATAAAAGCTACTAAAGACGTTGTTACAAAGTCCATCTCACTACAGTGGTTCTACAATAACTTTATGAAGCGATGAGAATAGTTTTTGTGCACAAACAAAAAATCAAAATAGCGACTTTATTCAACTTTATTCTGTGCCTCAGACGTGAACTCGTGAAGCACCACGACGCATGATTCATCTTCAGTATTCTGTTACTTTCTTGAAGGGCTTCCATCACTCAGAAGAACAGTGTCATCAGACTCAGTTTGCCATCTCATGAGAGGAGCTTCCTTCACTTGACACTGCAGGGGTCTGGGCCAATTCTATTGGAAAAGGATTTCAAAATAATATTTCCAAAATTCAGTTATGCAATACAATTTAAATTAGTAAAAAATAATTGTGATTACACTTCATTTTGATTATGCTGAGAGCTGTCTATAAAACATGGGTGTTGTATTGTGAAATTATTTATATTCACACCCTTCGTTTTTAGGATCAATTAAATGACTGTTAAAGTTTAATAGCCACAAAACTTTGTTCACATGGAGGCCTGAAACCATTTACATATTTATTTAATGAATGTATGAATTGATAAACACTGATTTCAAGCTAAAGTAACATGCTCTGCCAGTACGTAGGCAAATAACGTTACTTGTTAAAGGGGTGGTAAACCACATTCTTTTGAAGGCTTGACTGTGTTTGTGGGGTGCACTGTAACATGTGTTCATGCTTCGTTTAAAAAAAAATTGCCTTATTTTCCATATATTTGACCTTTATTCTACACTGCTCTGTCCCTCCTTGTAAAACGGTCTGATGCTTTCCGGGTTGTATGAAGCCAGTCCCTCAAAAATACGCAGTGGGCTCTGATTGGTTAGCTGGCCCAGTGTGTTGTGATTCGCTAACCGCCTAGTGCACGTTTGTCGGAAACGTCACGCCCCTTCCCTTCACCGGTAGACTGTGCTTTGGTCATAGAAACAACGGCGTCAATAAAACCATACCAATCTGAGCCCGAATCAGACCCAGAACATTTGAGTGAAGATGATCGAGCAGAACCTGTTCAGTCCTCAAGAGTAAAGACTGCGGATCTATAATGATCGCTACTGAATGGCACTTTAACTTTTGTATTTTTATAACGATTATAGCCAAATTATCTGTCGCAAGAACTAACCCAAAACGAACACTAGCACTGGCTTTAACTAGTAAGTTAGCCAAATCACACACAGAAGCATGTTTAGCATGCCTGTAGATAAACAATACATAAAAGCTCTAATCAAAGAATCATTTACACTAATGTCAGGTTCGCTGTTGAGATTTTAACGTTAGTGTTTGTAACAGGTGTTCGTCGGATAACGTTAAGTATGAATGAGCATTTAACAGACTTGTTTGCAGAACAGTGTTGTCATCTGTTTACTTCCTTGCTACAACATATTACAGGAAAACACATCGATGAAAAATAAATCAGACTTACAGGTTGTGGCCCGTGAACAGCTTCTGTTTGTAAATCCAGCTTTCAGGACAAGCCGTTGTGCATATCCTGTATTGAACTCGCGAAGTTTGTGGAAGTTTGTGTTGTCCTCCGTGAAATGTGCAGCGCGCGCGTCGTGCATCCAAGCACCGGCAGTGTTTTTTTCACGCAGCTGACGTTGTGCAAATCCGGCATTGAAATCGCGAAGACGGTGGATGTTTAGATGTTTTCCTCTGTTGTGCTGCAGGGAGCCCCTGCGCGCGCCTGATTCCCCGCTGACTCAAACACACGTGCATATAACATGCTGTGTGTTAAACACTCTGCAATGCAGCCCGTCCCTATGAAGGCTGAACAGAGCAAGTACCCCAGACCTGCAATCCGGATGAATATAACAGCGTTTCCTCGGCATCGCGGCAACAACACTCCAGCCTAACTAACTTATACCACAACAGCGCCGCGATACAAAATGGCCTCACCCCCCCTTAGTTAATATTCTCGGAGGAGGGGTTTATGTAAATATTGGGCCTGGTGATGTCAGCAAGCCCAGGAAGAATGTGTGTAGTCGCCTACTGGCCGTTTGCTGTAGTCCTTAGAAACTGATTTCTTTAAAAGCAAATATCTCCCTTTGCTTTAAACTTTGAACGTTGTGACTTTGCAGATGTTGTTTATGCTCAAGCAGCAACATTACACGCTAGCTAAAGTTAGAATAGTGAAATCGTGGTTTACCACCCCTTTAACTGATTTGGAAGACAAACGGATTTACAGATTAGCTTTAACTCACTTTCACAATGAACTGAACTGTCATAAAAAACTGGTACCTTAACATTAGCGTAGTTGTGTCTTGATGTAGATGACGACCTGACAGACATGATATCATATTCAGTGCTAAGAACAAGCAACGTACATTTGATGTAATTCACACTTAAACATAGGACGAATAAAAAGTTTAAACGCTTCCCCACCTCAGTCTGCAAAAAGCACTGCGCGCTACAAGACGCTTAAACACACTGTTAATAATGCGCATGCGTCACACAAACGGAATTCTTAACATTTGGTACTCGCTGCAGAGCAAATGGGTGGAGCTTACGCCTAGCTCCTCCCCGTTTGAGCGCTCCAGCAAGGAGGAGCCAGGAGGGCACGCATATCCGGTTGTTAAGCTTGACGTCAAAATCTTTTATAAATCGTTAAAATATTAAAATCTGTGACACTGTGAGCATAGACTGTTGTGTAGACTGTAAGTATTTAAAATGTTTAACGTTTTTAAATGTTTGATGTTTAATATGAATAAATAGCGCTCAT
>NC_137119.1:39080783-39180783 GCF_949357685.1 Gobio gobio | reverse complement strand
AAAAATAAATAAATACTTATTCAGACACACACACACACACATATATATATATATATGTGTGTGTGTGTGTGTACAGACAGACACAATGTGTTCAGTAAACCAGTGTACTTGCACATAATAATATAACAACAAAGCCCAAATTAGCCTAAATTCAGTTGCTATTAATTTTTAGATATAATATTCAACACTCAAATAACATGGTATGCAAATATGTAAACTTCACATAAGGTAGTTTTTGCATTAACTTCTAAATCTAATTATAAAAGTATTATCTATTTCATTTTTTAAATAAAATAATTTATGCAGTGGCTGAAATCGTTTTCAGATTTATGACAGATTTATTTAAACAAAAATTTAATAATAAAGACATCACTAATAGGTTTAGTAGAATATATTGAATATATAGGCTAATATAGTGCATATATTTAGTGTTAGTTAGTTAATTTCTCTAGTGAACTAACCAGCTATTGACACAGAATGAGGTAAGTTAATGTAGGCTAACTTACATGCCATTGTTTAATGTCTGTTTTATTGATGTCTTTCCACCGTTGAAACACTGATTGAGTGATTACACGACATATGATACGTTTTAGTAAGTTGTAACGTATACTCATCAAACCAAGATTTTAATTCATGTTTATTCTTTAGGAAGAGATGATCGCTTTCACTCGCGCGCCACAGCTTGAACTGAAGCACCTAAACAGTGATCAGTCACGCCACATTAAAGAACATTAAAACGGCATTAATCGTAATAAAATTGACTGAATACTTAGATTGTGTGGGAACTCGGAGTGAAGTAACGTTATGTTCCGCGCTTAAAACACACCTAAGTTTATGTTACCTGTTGTTTAAGGTTGCATAGAACCCATAATACACACACACTACCAGGTGAATCGATCTGTTATTTGCTAATAGATAGTGTTAACATTAGCTGAGACAACTTCAAATGCTTCCCTAAACCACAAATTTAAAGTACAGTGTTTACGTACTGTCATTTCGTCGAAAATGTATTTGACCAATGTTAATGTCTTTGACCAATGTGATCTCCTGACTGACTGAGCTCTAGTCTGTACGTACGTGCCCTCCTGGCTCCTCCTCGCTGGAGCGTGCCGTTAGCTCCTCCTCGCTGGAGCGCTCAAACGGGGAGGAGCTAGGCGTAAGCTCCACCCATTTGCTCTGCAGCGAGCAGCCTCTCATTCTTAACGTGTTAAATGTATCACACAGACACTTTTACCGTTTCAACAAAAGGACACAACATAATGCCACACTTAATGCTTACAAAACAAATATACAATTACCATTTGAAGAATTCTCTCATCTGCGCAGAAAAAGCCCAAATGTTGCTGCTTCAGAGCTTCTTATCGACTTCACTGCCTGACTGACTCGTCGTAAAACCAGGCCTCCGTGTGAGTGGAGGCGGGAAATGAATGCATTCTTTCATGAAGGCTGTGAACAAACCAAAATTAAATAAGCTAAAATATAACAAATTGTAAACACATCCCAAAAAATATTTTAGACATAAAATCACCTTCATCTAGGAAATCAAATAGGCATGAGAAAAGTTCACATTCTTCTGTAAGTTACATCTCTGCATCTCATGAACTTGACGAGCTTCCTTAATCCTGACAAAAACGCGCAGTTAATCATTTATAAATGTGTTCATAACCATATTTAACTAAAAATGTTAACAAATGTACTTAATATTTCATTTTAGAAAGAAAAGCAATCCAACCCACCGTCTCAGTCGAATGAAGATAAAATGGCATTGTCATCTGGAAAGGCAGCAGTCATCGAAGGGCGGAGTCAAAACTATTCGGCGCGTTCTCTTTCATCATCTCGTGTTCGAGATCCACCTATGGGAAGGGCATCCGTACCTGACCTCTGCAGAAGCATCCAATTGCACCAAGTCTGACAAGACAGGCAGGAGCGCGCAGCCAATGCCCGGTAAGGCCCCGCCCCTTACCTGCGGGCATATATAGCCTGCACGCGCTACTGTACTCCAGTTGACATTCGCTTCTCGCGATCTCTGCACTGATACAGCTCGGTCGAATTTGCGCTGCTCACTTATTGTCTGCAGGAGGAAATATCTTCGGATCAGCCTCCGCCGGGCGTGACAGTTCCTATTCTGCCAGTTTCTCTGTGTCTGCTCTCGGAGCCGCCCATGCTCTTCCTCGTCATTCCTGTTCCACGGCTGCCGCCACAGATTTGTTCTGAGTTCTTCGCCGGTATGTCGCTCTCTATTCCTGCTTCTTTCCGGCGCTAGTTTATCACGGGTCTGCCCGGCCGCGTGTGGTGCTCTTGCCGCTATGATATTCACCCTTTCTGCGTGGTCTGCTTGGGCCTCAAGCACGCGGAAGAGGCCATAGAGAATCCGGAGAACTGCAGTCACTGCCTGGTGCTGCCTAGTTACTCCTGCGACGCCACCATAAGTTGCTGCTACCCAGTGGGACATAGTGACGACAGCCCGCCACCGGGGACCTCCCCGGGCGTGACTGCTCTTGTCTGGGCTGACCAGCCCAATCCTGAGTTCCCCGAAGAGGACATCTTTGCGGGAAACTCCCCGCTCGCCGACGATCCGGCAGGGTCCGGTGATGACGACGTGCGGGACTTCTCATTCACGCGAATTGCGCTGCAGAATGCCTATTCGCGTCTTTGCATTGACTTAACATGAAATGTAACTTAACATGTAAATCACTCGCGCGAAACGTTTCATTCGCGTCCGGTGTGAACGCACCATCAGAGGACGAGGAGGCCATCCTGCCCTCTGGCATGCCCCAGGCTAGCGCCCCCGCAGCCTTGCCTCAATCCATCTTCCTGGATGTGTGAGCGAGCGGCGCTTGTCTCAACATCGGCTCCACAGAGCGCCACCGACCAGGAGAGGGATATTTACGACGGTAAAATGCTGGGAGCTCCCCTCGGCCTGAGGTAACAACTTTCACGTTCTCCTAGCGTGCGCTAAGCACACACGGCATTACTGGACCGACCCGCTCGACCTTAAACACGGTCTAGCGGGTCTGGAGGTTAAAATATGGCGGCTCTCGGCATGGGTTAACCGCCCGCTATTGAGCGATCGCCAGGCACCTCAACCCAGTCCAGGGAGGTCTGCTCGCCCTGATGAACCGTTTTCTGCTTAGGTGCACCAGGCCAATCCTCTGCCTTGGCTGTTAGGGCCCTAAATGTCTCCTCCTCTCCGCTTACCAGGCGGAAATTTTGGACAACCTGGGCCAACAGCTAGGGATCTTCCTCTCCTGCATTATGGAAGGAGATCATCACGGTTTACAACCTTGTTTCTCCATAACGCTCGTCAGGCCTTTCAAACCTTTGGGCGCTCCATGGTGCTTTGCTTTGTAGGATGTGACCAGGAGGAGGAGGAGGACGAGGCCTTCAAGTTGTGCCTTCTTAGGAAGGCGGCCCCTAGCCAGGCGCGTTTGCCTAATTCCCCGGCCCCGGGACGTAACTTTCATCAAAACCGTTCTTTGAACTCTCTTTCTGCAGTAACCCTGTCCAAAAGACGGAGGGTTTTTTCTGGAGGGTGCCCCCCTCCCGTGGCTGCCCAGCCTATGTGTTTAGTGGATGGGGTGTGTGCCCCCCCCCCCCCCCCCCATTCATGGGGTCTGTTGTGAGGGAAAGTGCAAAAGCAGTGTCACCACACCGCACATACTGTGTCCCCTCACTCAGCTAATAAAGGCTTCGGCCCCAGTTTTCCCAAACCCCAGTGTTTTCCCTAAAACAAAACCCACAAAACACGTTAAATCAGACGAATCATATTAATTCGTTACAGAGAGATACCCTCTCTCTGCAGGGAAAGCACTTTTCTCTGCAAAGAGTGGACAGCTCTCTGAACCCACGCATGCCGTCCCTAGTTTCTCCACTAGAGGGCGTCATTGCATCACAAATAAGCCAGCTGGGCAAACACGAAGCCAGCACGGCGCGAGTGGGCACGCTCGTGAGCCGTGTGTCTGCTTCGCGAGCTGCAGAACCACCCGTATGGGTATGGTGTACAATATCGCAGGGTTATCGTCTGCAGTTTGCAATGAAACCCCCACTTTTCAGCAGCGTTCGTTTTTCTCACACAGAGGAAAACGAGGCGCGCGTTCTGAAAGAGGAAATCTCCTCTCTGCTGAGCAAAGGTGCGATTCAGGTGATACCCCCCAATCTGATAAACCAGGGTTTTCATTCTCGTTATTTCCTGGTTCCAAAGAAGGACGGTTCCCCCCGTCCTATTCTGAACATCAGGGTGTTGAACAAACATTTGAGGAAATACAATATCAGAATGTTAGCTCATGGTTCGCTCGCCCGAGCCATAAAACGGAACGACTGGTTCACATCGGTCGATCTGAAAGATGCTTTTTTCCACATAAGCATTTATCCACCTCACAGGAAGTGTCTTCGTTTCGCCTATCAAGGCATTTGTTACGAATTCACGATCCTGCCGTTTGATGAGTCTAAGCCCTCGCAGCTCCTGTCTGTGTGCGGAAGCGGGCTTGACTCCCCTGAGAATGTCTGGTCTACGGATCCTGACATACATAGACGATTGGCTCATCATAGCCGATTCGAGGGGAAAGGTGTTGCAGGACACCTGCCGCGTGCTCGCGCACATTACATCTCTGGGCCTTCAGGGTGAATGTGAACAAAAGCAATTTTACACCCAGCCAGAATGTGATATTCCTGGGCATGGAGCTTAACTCAGTCTCCATGCGAGCGCGTCTCTCACAGGAGCGCGTTCTCTCTCTGATGAACTGTCTGTCACACTTCAGAGAAGGGGCGAGGGTGCAATATCGCACATGTCTCAGGCTACATGGTCTTATGGCTCCATCTATCCAGGTTTTGCCACTAGGACTCCTGAGAATGAGGGCGTTCATGAAGTGGGTTTTGTCACTACATTTCAGCCCGTTACACGATCTTTGCCGTTCTGTGACAGTGACGCGCACCCGCGCTGCAGCTCTGCAGCTCTGCAGCTCTGCGCCACTGGAAGAGCGTGGACTTTTACGCACAGGGCGCCCCTCTCGGGAAGGTTATGTTGCGGAAAGTTGTGACGACGGATGCGTCCTTAACAGGCTGGGGTGCCACCCAAGAGGGCAGAACTGTGAAAAGTTTGTGGCCGAGTTTTCTGCCCCGTCTGCAGGGACATCATGTGCTCGTATGCTGAGACAATACCACGGCAGTGGCTTATATCAATCGTCAAGGCGGCGTGCGCTCGTTGAAACTCCATGCTCTAGCTTACAAGCTTTTGGTATGGAGCAGTCGATTTTTCCTGTCGTTACGCGCGACTCATGTTCTGGGCATTCTGAACAGAGGCGCGGATCTTCTATCGAGGGGGAACCCGCTCTTCGGAGATTGGCGCCTCCATCCTCAGATAGCAGACATGATTTGGATGAGATTCGGACAGGCGTCCGTAGAACTATTCGCCTCGCGCGAAAACAGCCGTTGTCCTATGTTCTTCTCGCTAAAGGACTTGGACGCACCCCTCGGGGTAGATGCACTGGCCCACCCGTGGCCCAAAGTGCTGCTGTATGCCTTTCCTCCCCTGTGCTTGATAATTCCAACACTGGCCAGGGTGAAAGAGGGGCACCTGTCTCTCATCCTGATAGCTCCCAGGTGGCCCAAAGTGCCCTGGCTGGTGGAGATAATTCCTCTGTTACATGCTCAGCCGTGGCGCCTCCCCCTCCGCACAGACCTATTGTCTCAAGCGAACGGGGAGATTTATCACCCACACCCGGACAGGGTAGCTCTCTGGGCTTGGCCCGTGAGAGCGCGAACCTGAGCGCGTTAGGGCTTCCCCCGCGCATGGTGGCTACTATACAGAATGCCAGGGCCATTTTTACACGGTCCTTATATGGCTGTATGCAGGGCCGGCTCTCTTTGGTTGCCCTAGGCGAGATTGAGTTTTCCCCTTAATTGTTAAGCCCACCGGCAACTATAGTTGCCAGTGTATAGTTGTCATTTTCCTTCTGTAAGTATTTTTCTAGATATTATCCATGTTTTATATCTTAATGACACACAAGCAGACAACCAAATAAAGGATTTCAAGAGAAAAAAAAAAGTATTAATTTCCTTCCTGTCACATGAGACTGCCCACTTCCTACCCCTACTTCCAGGGAGCACAACGAAGGCAAACCCTCCCAAAGAAAGGATATTTTCATGTTACTAATAAGTATTTTTTGTTGACATATATCAACATAATCATGAAGGTCTCTAGAATCATCCAAACATAACAAATCTTACAACAGATCTAAAGTTTTTAGTATACTTAGTCAAACATAATAAATTTGATTATGAATACAGATTGATCTGTTGAAAGCAGTTATTTTGAGTTAGATGCTAAATGTTCTCCTCTTATACATATTTGACATTGAAGGGGTGCATAGGCTACAACATATTTGCCCATCGGCAACTATAGTTGCCACAGATTCAAATACGATTTTCAAGAAAAAATACAAAAACCTGGGGAAAATAAATGCAGGACATGCCATTCAGAAAAAAATTGGCCACAAATGGGTTAAGTATTTATAAAAACTATACAAACAAAAATGCTCCTTTAGTTACTCCAAGACTTAAAAAGCTAATTATGACTTAAATGATACACACTCTAATAAATTGCACATACAAAAATGTTACAAAGAACGTTGGAGGATATTTAACAAATTATGACTCAAACTATGGATGAACAAACAAAAAGGCTTTTATAGTCACTCCAACACTTAATCAAGAAAATTAAGACTTGAAGGATCAACTGCAATAAATTGTTCATACACAAATGCTAGAAAGAATGTTCAAGGATATTTACCAAATATTAACTCCATAAACTGTGCAAAAACTTTCTTAAGCACCTGTAAAGACACTTAAGCAAATTATGACCCATAAACTGGATTAACTATACCCTCTTCAAACAAGTGCTATTATGGATACACTGTACTTACCACTACAAAATTAAAATATATAAGTTCTTGTAGCTCTATCCCTATCTTAAATAATAAAAGATGAACAGTTGTTTCTGGCATTTATATTCACCTTCAAAATTGACGCAGCATTAAAATTTGGCTCGTCTGGATTTCCTTATTATCAGTGAAATGCGTAGTAATATGTAGATAACTAGCTAGCTAGTGATAGCTTAGTGACAGCAATAAAACGTCCAATGCCGTCCAATATTAGTTGATAATATCGATAATACGAAGTAAATTTATTTCGTTTAACACCTTTATGGCTGAGATGAGAAGACTTACCTCTATACTGGGCTTTCTTTTGATCGTGTGCCTTTCTCTTTTTCCGTCCCTGTGCACTCGAGGGTTTAGACCGCTTCATTTTTGAAGAACGCGCCAGTGATGAGCACATGCCTGACCAACCGCCTGAACGCTTGTGCTCGACAATACTCACTATCAATTCAATCTAATAATCAGGTTAAGTAATTAAACGTGCGGCTGAGGGGGCGCCCAAGGATGATCATGTTTAATAAACAGTATGTTTTATTTTGCTTGTTTTAATTCTATGTGTGGCGAGCAGCGAGGCCGAGGGACCGTGAGGGCGGGACGAGGCGGCGCTCATCAGAGAGGATGAGCGCCAGCTGCGAGCCGCAGCGATCTCGGCCCTTGCGGAGGAGTGAGGCAGTATAAAGGAGGAGCGACGACAGTGAGGGACGAGAGAGGACCAGGCCTGGATTTTGTGTTATGTTTTATTTTGTGTTCGCTGCAGTCGTCCGTGAGGGGCTGCAGTTTTTTATTTTTATTTTGTGTTTGTTTGTATGTAGGCGACAGTCGTCCGCGAGGGGCTGTCGCCGCCATTTTAGTTTGTGTTTGTTTAATTAAAAGTTATTTTGAATGTCCGCCGGTTCCCGCCTCCTTCTTCCCGTACAAACAACCTTTACTACACTATGCTTAATAGGAAGTAAGTTTAAGGGCGCCACAAGAGGGCGCCTGGCTGCGCCCCCAACACATTTGTCGCCCTAGGCAACCGCCTACCTCGCCTATAGCAAACGCCGGCCCTGGCTGTATGTGGCAAGTGTTCGATGAGTGGTGTGATGGGCGGGGTCTCACGTCATATCAGTGCTCAGTTTCTGATATTTTGTGTTTCCTCCAAGACCTCATGGATAAAGGAAGGTCCTTTTCCACTATTAAGGTCTATCTGGCAGCTATTTCTGCTTGTCATGTGGGTTTTGAGGGCTCAACGGTTGGGCAGCATCTTCTAATCCGCAGATTTATGAAGGGTGCCCGTCTTTCGTTGCCAGTCATTAGGTGAACGATCCCTGAATGGGACCTCTCCATGGTGCTGGAAGCCCTGTCTAAATTCCCTTTTGAGCCTCTGGGGAATATTTCCCTAAAGTTGCTGTCCTTCAAGACAGCCTTGCTCTTGGCTTTGGCATCAGCCAAATGTGTCAGTGAGTTACATGCACTCTCGGTTCACCCCTCGTGCATTAAATTCTCTCTGGGCGGAAATAAGGTTTTCCTTAAGCCTAATTAGGGCTGTGCAATTAATCGAATTTCGATTTCGATTTCGATTTTGCCTCCCAACGATCACCAAAATAGTACAATCGAGAAAAAACGATTATTTTGCCTTGCGTTCTGAATGAAACGCGCATGCGCTCATCCGCCCCTCCCGAAGCCACAAACTTTCTCAGATCGGGAGTCTCGTGTGCATATCATCCGCTGGAATTTAAAAACTCTGCGCGAGTAAAGATGGCAGAAGGAGGGCAGTTACAGCAGCGTTTGGTGAGCAAAAAAGGCAAAACCAACTCCGTTGTCTGGGAACAGTTTGGCTTCGAGGAATCAGACGACGAGCAGAAACATGCTACGTGCAAGATTTGCTACATGGTAGTGGCTGCAACGCAAGGGAACACCACGAATTTGTTTAACCACTTGAAAATTAAACAGAGTGACCTATGACAATCTAATAAAGAAACAAAAACTGACGAGAGCAGGGGTGCCGTGTAAACGTCCTTTTTCCCCTCATATTTTTCATATAATTCTCTCTTTGTAAACTTTGTTCAATGCATGCGAGTGCTGCCGTGTGTTTGAATATGACCAGTCGTTTTCACCGTCATCACCCGGGTTTAGTGCCAGAAGACGTGAATGAGAAGCCGCGCGCGCTGTGAGGAAATGTATCTCTGTGCGCTCATCCGATAGCGCGCACACGTCTCTCAGCGCACAAATACTGAGTTCTCTTTCAAGTCTTGCACTTGAACGGACAAACTCACACAAAACGTATGTCAACATGTCCATCTTGATGAGTATCCTAGCAGACATAGTCTGTATATGCCTTAAGTGAACTTTATACAGTCGATAAAGACGACGCATATCCGATCCGGATTGAATAGCTTTTGTAAGTTTAATAGGATTCATCTTTAATTTATGCACTCAAATATGCAATGTTATTTTACATTTGAGACATTTCTGTACCTGAAAACTAAGGTTAGACGTACCTGAAAAGCATATCTAGCCGAACCATATTGTTGATCTTATTTATTTGTGATTATCATTTTTACATGAATACTTTTATACTTTGATTTGAATATATGTTATATTATTTATTTTAATAGTTCAAAAAGTACAACAAATGTTACAATTTCAATTGAATTGTTGAAAGGTGTATTTTTAATAAATACAACACACATTCCCAAAGTCATGTGAAATAATCGTGTTACATAATCGTGATTTCAATATTGACCAAAATAATCGTGATTATGATTTTTTCCATAATCGAGCAGCCCTAAGCCTAATCCAGCCTTCATGCCGAAATGTTTTCCTACGTTCACATCGGAGGTGTTGGAGCTTTCCGCTTTTCACCCTCCACCCTTTTCCTCCGCGAAGGATCAAAGGCTGAATGCCCTGTGTCCGGTCTGTGCGTTACAGACGTATTTGGCTATGACCAGTGCTTTCCGGAAGAGTGACCAACTCTGTTTCATGGGCTCCTCCCCACAAAGGGGATCCCCTGTCTAAACAATGCCTTTCACATTGGTTTGTGGACGCTATAGTTTTGGCTTATGAATCGAAGGGAGTGCAACCCCCCCAGGGGGCATCAGAGCTCATTCCACGAGGGGCTTAGCCGCCTCTTGGGCTCTGTTCAGGGGAGGATCACTGCAGGATATCTGCTCTGCTGCCAGTTCGGCTTCTCCCCATACGTTTGTGCGTTACTATTGGCTGGATGTCACCAGAACCTCGGTAGCACATTCGGTCTTGGGGGTGGGGTCTTCCTGACCCTGCCTTCTTTTGTGTGTGCCACACACGTTTCATGTCCTGCTTGCACACCGCAGTTACGTGTGTGCGTTCGTTTGGCGGGTTCATGATTATGAGACGTGTCAAGCACCGCCCCCTTGGGGGTGACCGTCTTTTTCTGGCTAACAGGACCTCACTGTGAGTATATTGGGCAATCGGGGAGCTGTCCATGTCTCTCCCATAGGTGGATCTCGAACACGAGATGATGAAAGAGAACAATAGGTTACTGTCGTAACCCCGGTTCTCTGAAACATCGAGTGGAGAGATCCACCAGCCTTGCCCCGCTTGCCGCACGAGAAGCGAATATTCTTACTGGAGTACAGTAGCGCGTGCAGGCTATATATGCCCGCAGGTAAGGGGCGGGGCCTTACCGGGCATTGGCTGCGCGCTCATGCCTGTCTTGTCAGACTTGGTGCAATTGGATGCTTCTGCAGAGGTCAGGTACGGATGCCCTTCCCATAGGTGGATCTCTCCACTCGATGTTTCAGAGAACCGGGGTTACGACAGTAACCTATTGTTTTTTTGCACTTTCAGTGTAAAAATAAATGTACACTATGTAGCACCCACATAATTACACTGAAGAAGATTACGCTTTAACACTGTAGATTGTTAATTTAACTCTTTGGGAATTAATGACTTTTAACACTGCAATTTTCACACTGCTGATTTTACTGTGTACTGGAAAAGCAGTTAAAAGTAACTGAGCTACTGAAAAATGTAGTTAAGCTAGTAGCGTCGCAACTTGTATCTCGCTACTGTCCAACACTGTCTGTATGGTAGTGCACATGATATGACTCTTGGATGACTCGTGGTCTTTTATTGCCTCTAAGGTTAGTTGTTCCTCTAACGAACAAATTGTTTGCATTTTCTGACGACGTGTAGGTTCGACAGTAGCCGCGTTTCCATTACAGATTTGCGCAAAACTTTATATTTCCTAAATGTCGATAAACTATTGCAAAATTACTGCTTTTCATTTACCGATGTTATGCGACTAAAACTTATTTTTTTCCTCTTGTGATATCATTCCAAAAATGATTCCACGCATATGTTGGTAGGTTTGTATATCCCAGCCACCACACTAGCCATTATTTTTAATGGAAGGAGATGTAGACGTGTTATTCAAGAATTAATTAAAATGAAAAGAACTAAATGTTTGAATTTGCATGGTGGAAACTCAAAGTTTTTTTTTTTTTACCATTTCGTTATTTTGGCTTGGAATTTTGTTTGTTGGAAATATAAACTGAATTTCGAAATGCTTTTCATATTAAAAACTTTATGCGTTGCGTTTAATCAACAAAATACATTTTTGAAATGAAGACAGCGTTTGGAGTGGAGTGCAAATGAATCCACGGCCTTTGTTGTTATTGTGAGTGTACACAAATAAAAGTAGACAGTTTATAGTGTATAACTATGTCTTGCGCTCATCTGTATGGCTAAAAATGACGGAGTATTGTGAGTTGTTTCTACTGTCATAAAGGAAAAAAATCCATCAGAATGCGTCGGCACCTTCATTGGACAGAGGGTTAAAGAAACCGTTTCATAGTTAGGCTATGTTTAAGTAGTAACCAATAAAAATATATTTTTCAATCCACCCGCCACTGTGCCTGGCACTAGCCCCTTTTTAGAGGGGCTCCAGCCTAAAAAAATGTGTGATTAACCTTTCAGACATATGAAACTGGTGGGAGGCTTCGGCTTCGTCCTGTTTTTCAGTCTGCATTAATCAGCGTGTTCTTCAATCCGCAGAGGCACCGAGCAGAGCCCACGTCAGAAGCAGAGGTGTGTGCAGAGGTCAACGCTCGTCAATGTCAAAATATTTGAGAAAACCAATTAAATCAGAGTATGCAGGGTTCATGTTCAAACAGAAGCTGCTGATGCTGAGCGCGAATTTTAGTAGCAGGACTGAAGTAGCTAAACTAAATATTTCATATTTGACTTCTTTAAGTCAGAAATGTTAAACAAATGACAAAAATATTCAGGCAAATTAATAAACTTTGGTCTAATTTCGCCATTTTTATTTGAAATAGGCCTATGTAAGGTAATTTATAATATAATGAATGTGTACATATTGTAAATTAATAATTCCATTTGTAGCTCTCAGTAAATAAAAAAGCTCAGTTTTTTTCAGCCTGTATTGGGTACAAGATTAGTAATGAATGTGTGCATATTGTGAATTAATTTAATAAACTTAGTTACCTAGCTTTCCTGTTAGCCTTCAGTAAATTAACATAACATATAAATATCAGTTAAACATAAGTTTACTTTCTTCACTGACAAAATTGGAAAAAAACGTTATCAGTCATATCTGCCCACTGATATGGTTTTCAAGCTATTGTTATCTAATTTTTTGGCGTTCAGAATATCTTAAAATGCACATATGTAGATCATAGAAATCAAAATTTTATTGAGGGGAGCAAGCCCCAGAACCTCACATTTGGGATCTCAGTGATTATAAACCTGCCTACACTAAAAAAAAAAAAGGTTCTATATGGCACCAAACATGGTTCTTCGTCATAATCATAGAGGAACCACTTTGGTGCTATATAGCACCATATCTTAACATGTTCTGTATATGGTAGCGGTGCTACATAGCACCTTAGTTAACGGCGCTATATAGCACCTTAGTCAAAGAACCGGTGAAGAACCTCTGAAGAACCACTGAAGCACCAAAATTGGTGCTATAAAGCACTTAAAAAGGTTCCCCTATGATTTCAAGCCAAGAACCATTTTTGGTGCCATATAGAACCTTTTTTTTTTAGAGGGTACGTTGTATGATTAAAGCTGCACTATTTAATTTTTCCGTCCGCTAGAGGTCGCCTATTCAAAACAAAGGCGTAGTTTGATGACACAACGTTTGAGCACAGAATCTTGGGACATCTGGTCTTCCCCTCAGAGCCGGTGGAAAGAATCGGGATAGGATTAGGGCAGAAATCATGTGCATGGATGTGATTATTAACGTTAGTGTGAAGCAGAGCAGGACGAGTGTTGTGGAGCTGAGTAAGGCTGCTGGAGCGATTGTTAATAAGATGAACGCAACACACGCTTCAAGAGCAGCGGGACTTTTATTATGACAGTCATCATTCCCACTTTTCCGTTCATGAGTATGAGGTAACGCAGCTCTGTTTATCATATTAGACACATCTGAGTGTGTTGAAAATTATGTTATGACGTTACTCTGTGCGTTACTCTGTATTGTAAGTACTCAACTGAACAAAATATATAACACTGGCCGAGTGGTTTTTGGATATTTTACTGAAATTTTTTTACGTAGTGCACCTTTAAGGCCTGTTCACACCGGGACGATTTTCGCGCGTGTTTATCGCCGACGTTTAACGCCTCGTGACTAAACAATGGGCGCCAATGTGAGTGTGCACACTAGGGATGAAACGATTACCGGTTTCACGATAAACCACGATAAAATGTAGTGACGGTTAGTAATATCGTATAAAATTTAATTATCATTAAAACCGCGTGTGATTATCACGATTGTGAAAACTTGCGGTAAATCTTGTCCAGTCAGCGTCAGTCTGTTGTTTTTTAAATGAGAAGAAATGGCAGAAGGCAGTGACAGCACCGGGAGATTTTTCAGCCTCTAAAAGGACCAAATCTGAGGCGGTGTCATATTTTGAAGCTTCGAAGCGTTATGAATCAGTGAGTCGAATGAGCAGTTTGGGGTTTGACGCGCGATCCGAATCATGATTCGGCTCACTGATTCATAACGCTTCGAAGCTTCATGAGGCCGTGTTTTGAAATCGTCATCACTATATAGGTCGTTATTTAGGTTTTTTTTCGCGCACAAAAACTATTCTCGGCGATTCATAAAGTTATTTTAGAACCACTGTAGTGAGATGGACTTTGTAACGACGTCTTTAGTACCTTTTAAGGGTCTTGAGAGTGTAAAGTGCCATTGTGCCAATAGAGGCCTTTAAGAGCCATCAGATTTCAACTAAAATATCTTCATTTGTGTTCCGAAGACGAACGGAGGTCTTACGGGTGTCGAACGACATGAGGGTAAGTAATTAATGACAGAATTTTCATTTTTGGGTGAACTAACCCTTTAAGTGTGTGCATCTGTTCTTTTTGAACACTTTCATCTCCTTTGAACAAAACCGTGATAATATTGATAACCGTGATCATTTGGGTCACTATAATCGTGATGTTAAATTTCCATACCGTTTCATCCCTAGTGCACACCGACGCGTAAAACGGCAGGCGTAAAAGCGTCATTTAAAAAAAAAACGCCTCGGGTTCGTTTTTTTATTTTGACGCGGCGTGTTAAAAACTGGCCGACCAATGAGATCAGCGCTTTTGTTCACGTGCCTGGAGCTGCTGAAGTGACAGTAAAACACGACTTGGTGGCGCTCAAGCACAAAACGGTCTTGCCGAGCACACATTGATACGAAGAAGAAGTAGTAAGTAAACAAAGAAGAAGATGGGCTGCTAATGCTGCTTGCCAGTTAGCAAAAAGTGTGTGAATGGTTTTGCCATAGACATAATATATCTGTGGTTTTGGCAAGCACATAAATACTGTCTCTCCTTTTCTTCTGTGTGACAAGCGAGTGTCAGAAGCGTAAGTGCCGCAGCACCACCTTGTGTACCGGGAGCGCATCTACTGAATGTGCACGTTCACTCGGCGCATCGCCAGTGGAAATCGCTTGGGTGTGAACACTCAAGACGCGCCGAAAAACGCTGGCGATATTTGCTTTATAAGTATAAGTAATAATAAACAGCCAATATCCTAATATGCATACTAATAAGCTACTAGTTAATAGTGAGAATTGGTCCCTAAGCTAAAGTGTTACCATTTTTTTTCATACCCTCGCCTGACTGAGTGAAAAATGAAATGGTAAAATGAAAATCCTAGAATCGCCCCTGGTGGCTGGTATACAAGGCAAAGTCACCCAGAGCCGGATTAACGCAAAGGCAAACTAGGCACGTGCCTAGGGCCTGATTGGCGGGATGGGGCCCAGACAGAGGGACAAAAAAAATAAAATAAATAAATAAATAAATATATATATATATATATATATATATATATATATATATATATATATATATATATATATATATATATATATATATATATAAAATTAAAATGTACAAATGTCCTATCTACAATTTATTTTCAATATTTATTAATTAACTAAAAACTAAAAATGAACCGTCCGCCAGCTATGAACCTGCTCGAGTCAGCAGAGCCAAAGGCCGTGCCATGCCCGGAGACACGGCCCGAAGACGCGGTGGAAGATGCGGCGGAAAATAAGTTAAACAATATTTCCGTGTCAAGTTTTATGCTGCGTTCACACCAAACGCGAATAGAGCGTCTGGCGCGAGTGATTTCAATGTTAAGTCAATGGGAAAGGCGCGTTTACGCGCGTCTGGAGGTCCCGCGCCGCGGAAGGCGCGTTTCGCGCGGAACGCAGCATTAAGTTACAAGAAAATCTAATTCTAAATGATAATAAAATATAAAAACAAATGTAAAAAAAGAAATAAATCAATAAAAGAATAATGGCATGGCCCTACTTTATGATATAATAATCATGTATGGCTCCCATAATTGTACAAAGTCCTTTATTTTACTCTTGGAGATGTAAGTCAGCCTTTCAATGCACTCTGAAAGTTCTTTTATCCATTGTTTTATTGAAGGTGCTTCCATGCTCTTCAGCAATGGCTCTTCTGGCATGTAACAATCCAAAGTCCAATAGTCTAGTGTGTTTCTTTGTTTGTGAGAAACCTATATCCCAGTACACAAAGTTTGGCATAATGTGGTATTTTAAGATGAAACCGTTCTGACAAACAGTTTATGACATCCTTCCAGAACTTCTGTATATAAGAACATTCCCATAGACAGTGAATTAGAGTTCCTTTATAATTTTGGCATTTTGTACATATATCAGGAATATTGCTAGACATATGATTGAGTTATTCAGGTGTTATATAAACCCTTGTCAACCATTTATACTGTAATAATTTAAGCTGCGTGTTTGTGATTTGTTTTTGCGCCTTTAAACATGCTTCAGTCCATTCAAATTCCTCTATTTATTCTTGAATGGCTTTCCTCCTTGCGTTTAATTGGTCTACAGCAGACTCTTTAGAGTTAGACATTATAATATTTTGACAATTGGCCCTTTTCACCTCTTTTTTTCAATTATTTCCTCAATTAATGAAAGTTGGGGAATGTACATAATATCTTTAGACCTGGAAGACATAAAACTTTTAAGCTGTGAATATTTAAAAAAAAAAAAAAATGTTTTGAGGGAATCTGGTGTTTATCACACAATTCTTGAAATGTAAGAAGTATACCATCCATATACAAGTCTTTAATAGTCTGAATACCTTTAGTTTTCCATAGTTTAAATCCTCCATCCTTATATTTATTATTATTTATTGTTAGACAGTTTCTAAATGGTCTTGATGAATGTGAAGGGGTCATGTTTGCCTTCTTGTTCTTAATTACAACATTTATAAATGTTGTAAGCTATTGCATTTTGCAGAAAATCTTAATTAAATGTGTTGATTAAATGTAAACAGAGCAAATAAGATAAACTTATTTGCTCTATTTACATAGTTTACTGACACCTATTGGTTATTTAATGGTACTACTGCCTTAACAATGACACTCCCAGTGGATGAGGATCATTTAATAGCATTTAATAGAGCCATGTAATGTATAAATAATGAATATCAAAAAATTGTCTGATGGACTGTTTAATATACAACACAACCAATTTGTAACCAAAGACTAGGCTATGTAAAATGTGAATTCATTTTATTAGTAACTCTGGTAAGTTTCAGATTTCAATTCATAAATAACATCGATGGAGGGGGGCCCAAAAAATGCAGCCTGCCTAAGTGTAGTCCATTTATTTAATCCGGCTCTGACTATCACCCACCACTTTGAAAAAGTACCCGCCATTGGCTGGTGGCGGGTGGTAATTTACCACCCTGATTCCCATTTAATCTGACTTCTGACTTGTAATTTTGCCTGAATCATAATCATACAGTTTGTTCATTGGCCAGAGAACTGGACCCCCAACTGAGCCTGGTTTCTCCCAAGTTTTTTTTCTCTATCCTACCACCTGATGGAGTTTTGACGCCTTTGGCTTTTGGATTGCTTAGTTGATATTCAACTAAATTACTGATCTGCCTGCATTGACTCTATTTGAGAATTGAATTGAGTTGGATTACATTGCTGTTTTCTCCAGGGGGGTATTCCAGAAAGCAAGGTTAACTTAACGTCACATATACCTTGAACTCTCGGTTAATTAACCCAAACCTTGCTTACTCGAGGTATGCTGGTTCCAAAAAGTAGTCCGGGAGTAAGTTCAGACAACTCAGAGTATGTTCCCGTTTAACACACAAGACATTCTCAACAGAGCGACGAATCAATGATGACTTCACTTTTCACTGTGGAAGTCTATGGGGTCGCTGTGTCCATTTATTTTACTGTCTATGGAAAAAGCGCGCCATTCTACTTCCTCTTCTTTTGTTTAATGGCGATTTACATAACCTACTTAGTGCACATCACCACCTATTTGGTGGTTGTGCAATAGTTTTTTTCAATATCTTGGTTTAATAAGTAATTTTAATTCACAGAGAATAAGGAACATATTGTTTGGTTGATGCTAATTTAATGCAGATCTATGTGTGAGATGACAATAAAAGAAATAATAAATATATTTTAATTGAATTAACATTTAAACATTACCTTGTTGTAATAGTGCTTTAGAATTAATATATAATATGGTATAATATTATAACTGTGACTATATAACACATTTTTTATTATATTAATTTAACTATATGCATTATATTACACACATCTGAATACCTCTTAAGCAAACTAACCCTGGATCATGAGCTGCTCCGGAGCAGGTTATGTTCAGTGAGTGAGTTGCTATGGCTTCTTGCATTCCCTGAAAGTTACCTCCATTTTTGGAACCCAAAGTTGAGGTTATCCGCTTACTTATTCCGGGTATGTCACATAACCTGCTTTCTGGAATACCCCTCAGAGCGGCCGAATCAAATTCTGTTGCATTGTTTTCCTGTTATCACTGTGAAGCTGCTTTAAAACATTGTAAAAAAAGTGCTATATAAATAGAAAAGGTGACTTGACCTTTTACTTTATTTGACTTTTTTTATTTTATTTTACCATAGACATTATATTAGTAAGGGTAGAAAAAAGGGGAAAACAGAAATATACAAAAGCCAAACATACAAACAAACGCAAAGTAGTGCAAAAGATATTTCACTGCAAATATTACACAAAAATACCAAAACCAAATGATGGTAATAATAATTAAACAGGAGAGAAACAAGCTTTCAATATGAGACGACAAAATATAAGTGATAGATAAATAAGTAATAATGATGATGTTGATAACATTATTATCATTATTAAATATAATACTATTGTAATAAAATATATACCAATATTACACGGTATCAGTTTGTGATTTACAGGTCTTTATCCGTATTTTGAATTACGCGCATTGCATTGTAGGAACAAGAACTAGTCTCGGCGCGAAAAAAGAGAGACGCAAGCGCCATTACACACGCAGAAGATTTCGGCAAACGTTTCTTTTTTAAGTCGGATATCGGATTTGTGGACGCAGTTCTAACACTTCTCTGGTAAAAAGTGAGAATTATATTTGGTTAAATGTCAAATACGCTGTTTACGTAACGTTGTGTAGTTGTCATCTGGCTTGTTTGGCAAATGAATGCGGGAGCCGTCGCGTTTGTCATGTTATGCATATCGTCACACATTGAAAGATTTACGTTAACGTTAGTTCATACTCGCGGAGGTTTCCTGATTGTATAACTTACATGTTATAGTGTCTTCACTTGTAAATGTCAATTAACTTTTATTTGTCGGTGATGCGGTTCATTTCGTGCTTCGTGTACGTTATAGTTTCAAGCATCCAGGTTTAGTAACGTTAACCAGTCGCCGTAACGTTAGGCCTGGATTGTGTTTAGAGCAGTTTAATGCCTTCGGACAAAAGCTACCAGAGGAATTGTCAAGAAAAGGAAATGCCATTTTCAGACTTTTTGATTTAAAATGAAGATACTGTATGTATGGACGTGTAAATCCAGTACAATGGATGTCTAGCGTTGCGAAAGGAAAACACCACCACCTTTTCTGTCAGAAGTCCTTCTTTACCAGATCCCTCATTAGATTGAAATGACAGTGTTTCTATATTTTCTTCTTCTTTTCTGTTGACAGGACTTAACAGCTGCTGTAACGTTACTGTGCTTCCCCTGCATTCTCATTATGGGTTTGTATTTAGTTTTATTAACAGTTTTTATTAATCATTGAGTGTTAAATGTCGGCAAAAACACATTTAAATTTAAAGTCTGATGTTGATAGGACAAGATGGTTGCTGAAAGCCCCTCCAAATATTTTAATGCTTAATGTTATATGTAGAGCAGAAAAACAAATTGTGTAGGGAAGATTTAAACATCTATGTTTGGAGCATTTTTCTGAAGTGATCATGTAATGTTTTTCATTTTGTAATATCTTATTTGTTTAAGGTGATGGGCATTCAAGATGGCTGTCATTAAAGAAGATATTAGTGACCACATCTCTTCCTCCTTTGTGGCAGTGAGCTACAAAATACCCGAAGAAGATGGCACTTATCCTAGAGGTCATACAAAGGTAAGCAACACGTTAGATTTGTATAGATGTATAGATTTTTGTTGCGGTTTATTTAGTTGAAAACAATGAAACCACGTAAGATGTAGTTGAAGTGAAAAGCTAACATGTCATGCAAATGGAGTCCATTGGAAGTACGGTTATATACAATGTTTGAATTGGAAAGTATTAGGGATCAATTGATAATTGAATTAACTTAAAATACTGTATGATTGAAATGGTTTTCTACCTCAGCTTGGTCTGCATTTTACTCTGTAGCTCAGTTTCGTTCATTTAATTTCTTGTGTAACTAAAACACAACCTGATAAATGTCTTTAAATAATTTTCCTCTGCAGAAATCCTGAATGAGGGTCGACAAGGCTGTGATGAAGGACGCTGAAGTTCCTGTATGTTCAACTTTGAAAATCCATGTAAAATTTTAGCTTTTGTCAAATCACATAATGGAACTTTAAAGGGATAGTTCACCCAAAAATTACATTTATCCCGTAATTTACTCGCCCTCAAGCCATCCCAGGTGTATATGACATTCTTCTTTCAGACGAATACAATCAATGGAGTTAAATTAAAAATGCCCTGGCTAATCCAAGCTTTATAATGGCAGTGAACGGCAGCCCAAAATTTGAAGATCAAAACAATGCATCCATCCATTATAAAAGTTCTCCACACGGCTCCGGGGGTTAATAAAGGCCACCTGAAGGGAATCGATGGGTTTGTGTAAGAAAAATGTCCATATTTAACACGTTATAAAGTCAAATATCTATATTCTGCCAGACCGCATTCTGTATTCAACTTACGAAGAAAGTGTAATGCCTCTCACAGTTCAGAACGCTTGCGCTGCGTCAGTCGTCGTCATCGTCGCGCCATTTAAGGTTTTTATACGTTATGTCTGACGTCGTTTTCACGGCAGTTACACTGTCGGTGTAAGTTGAATTTAAGTTGTTTAGTTTTGTGTTTTTTTTTTATATATATATATTTGAAAGCAAATGTTGTCTTTTCCCTTTACTTTCTTGTCAGTGCACCAGAATGCTTCGTTTACATGTTAAAACCACAAAAACTTTGCCCCCAGTAGAATGCCCCAGACCCCCCTACAAGTATTTAATTCAGAAACATGCCACCTTTTTCACCACTTGTGAGTTTGCAGGTCTGCACACCAAACTGACGGCAAAGAACTAGTGCTGATGAAAGCCGACCGTGTTGACTCCTGGCCTTTGAATCATTGAAAAACATAATGCACACCCGAGGTGTAACTCCGCTTCGCGCCGTGGCCGTATTATAGGGCTGTGCAATTAATTGAATTTCGATTTCGATTTTGGCTCCCAACGATCACCAAAATGGTACAATCGAGAAAAAACATATTTTGCCATGTTCAGTTTTGCAAGAACAGTCTTATTTTGTCTTGCGTTCTGAATGAAACGTGCACGCGCACATCCGCCAGTTACAGCAGCGTTTGGTGAGCAAAAAAGGCAAACCCAACTCCGTTGTCTGCAGTGATGGGATTAAGGCCGTTATAGATAAACGGCGTTACTAACAGAATTATTTTTTTCAGTAACGAGTAATAAAACAAATTACTGTTTCTCCCGTTACAACGGCGTTAGCGTTACTGAGAGAGAAAAAACGCTGCGTTACTATTAGGGATGAAACGGTATGGAAATTTAACATCACGATTATAGTGACCCAAATTATCACGGTTATCAATATTATCACGGTTTTGTTCAAACGAAATGAAAGTGTTCAAAAAGAACAGATGCACACACTTAAAACATTTCAACAAGTTTTATATTTGAAATTCAACAAACAACAAATAACTAAAGCAGCTCTATGCACTTTTTTAAGCTAGATTCTGTGGGATTTCCTTCCTTAATGGCCGTCGTCAATAGCAACGCATAACACATAAATAATAATAATTTGTCGTAAATATAATCTCTAATATTATCACTGTAAATATATTCCCAAGCAATATTCTCATCAGTGTTCTATCAGACACATTTAAATCTAGCATATTTTGTGTTAGAGCCCAAACGGTATCCTAGTGAAATAATGCATATCCATATTTCCATATGATTTGACAGTTTATTTTATTAAATATCAAAATGTGTGCATCATACCTGACACCTAGATGAACACTTTACAGTCTTTTTATGACTGTCATTCTCTTCAAATGCTATTGAAGTTTGAAACGTGTATAACGTTACCAATGTTGTATGTAACTTTACAGACGGTCCCTAAATTCGCCTGCGTTATGCCAGTCATATCAGATGTAGGGATGAAACGATTACCGGTTTCACGATAAACCACGATAACATTTTGTGACGGTTAGTAATATCGTATAAAATTTAATTATCATTAAAACCGCGTGTGATTATCACGATTGTGAAAACTTGCGGTAAATCTTGTCCAGTCAGCGTCAGTCTGGCGCAGCGCTGTTTTTGAATGAGGAGAAATGGCAGAAAGCAGTGACAGCACTCGGGGGATTGTTCAGCCTCTAAAAGGACCAAATCTGAGGTGTGGTCATATTTTGGCTTTTACAAAAGTCCTGAGGGAAACTTAATCTAAGATGGTCACCTTGTCTGCAGAACATGCCAGAAGAAAGTCGCTGTAATAGGGAAAACACTTCAAAACTACGAACGCAAGGCAAGTGGACTTTGACCTCAATACCAAAACTACGTCTGGGAAATTATAACGTGAAGCGAACGAACAAGTTCAGACAAGACTAGGGTGACATTTAAGGGATAATAATCAGGTTTGACATTAACAACCGCCATTTGCGGGTATAACGTTATTTTGGCTGCACACTAGTCACTCTGGCTGTTGAACTTAGTCTTCTCAAAAGCCGTCTGTTATAATCGCGTTGCGCATTATAACCACTCACACGTGTTTATATTGAGTTTATGAAAGCAATATCTCATAATCAGAGGCGTTCAGAGCGCGCGCCGCGCTCACTCGCTGAAATCTGCACTCAAAGCAGAGATAAACGTGCAATGTACGCTGGAGATTCACTCATCATACTGTGTTGGACTGTTTTTGTTCTATTTCAGCAGCGAAAATAGTTTTAAAACACAGCAGAACCACATCAGCGCATCTGATATGACTGGCATAACGCAGGCGAATTTAGGGACCGTCTCTAAAGTTACACACAACATTGGTAACGTTATACACGTTTCTGACTTCAATAGCATTTGAAGAGAATGACAGTCATAAAACTGACTGTAAAGTGATCATTTAGGTGTCAGGTATGATGCACACATTTTGATATTTAATAAAATAAATGTCAAATCATATGGAAATATGGATATGCATTATTTCACTAGGATACTGTTTGGGCTCTAACACAAAACATGCTAGATTTAAATGCATCATTGCTGAACACTGATGAGAATATTGCTTGAGAATATATTTACAGAGATAATATTAGAGATTATATTTACGACAAATTATTATTATTTATGCGTTATGCGTTGCTATTGACGACGGCCATTAAGGAAGGAAATCCCACAGAATCTAGCTTAAAAAAGTGCATAGAGCTGCTTTAGTTATTTGTTGTTTGTTGAATTTCAAATATAAAACTTGTTGAAATTTTTTAAGTGTGTGAATCTGTTCTTTTTGAATACTTTCATCTCGTTTGAACAAAACCGTGATAATATTGATAACCGTGATAATTTGGGTCACTATAATCATGATGTTAAATTTCCATACCGTTTCATCCCTAATCAGATGCGCAGTGGTTCTGCTGTGTTTTTTTTAAACCATTTTCGCTGCTGAAATAGAACAAAAGCAGTCATCCACTGTATGATGAGTGAATCTCCTGCGTACAGCACACGTTTATCTCTGCTTTGAGTGCAGATTTCAGCGTGTGAGAGCGGCGCGCGCTCTGAACATAACTCCGCTAATCTGAACGCCTCTGATTATGAGACATTGCATTCATAAACTCAATAGAAGCACGTGTAAGTGGTTATAATGCGCAACGCGATTATAACAGACGGCTTTTGAGAAGACTATTATAAGTTCAACAGCCAGAGTGGCTAGTGTGCAGCCGAAATAACGTTACACTCGCAAATGGCGGTTGTTAATGTCAAACCTGATTATTATCCCTTAAATGTCACCCTAGTCTTGTCTGAATTTGTTCGTTCGCTTCACGTTATTATTTCCCAGACGTAGGTTTGGTATTGAGGTCAAAGTCCACTTGCCTTGTGTTCGTAGTTTTGAAGTGTTTTCCCTATTACAGCAACTTTCTTCTGGCATGTTTGCAGACTTGGTGACCATCTTAGATTAAGTTTCCCTCAGGACTTTTGTAAAAGCCAAAATATGACCACACCTCAGATTTGGTCCTTTTAGAGGCTGAACAATCCCCCGAGTGCTGTCACTGCTTTCTGCCATTTCTCCTCATTCAGAAAACAGCGCTGCGCCAGACTGACGCTGACTGGACAAGATTTACCGTGAGTTTTCACAACCGTGATAATCACACGCGGTTTTAATGATAATAACATTTTATACGATATTACTAACCGTCACTAAATTTTATCGTGGTTTATCGTGAAACCGGTAATCGTTTCATCCCTAGTTACTATAATTGAGCTCACTGAAGCGGTTTTCATCCGAACAGGCTCTCTGTCAGTCGGACCTGCAACGTTTTTCTTTCTCTTGTTGGTGTGTGTGCGGGCGTGCATGCAATGCGTGTTGGGGGTGGGTGGGGTGGTACACATAACTGATGATGATTGGTGGGTGGGAGACAAGGTTGAGGTTGATAGGTTGAGTTCACACACACACGCACTTGCACAGTCACACATACCAAGTCCAACGACTTCAAAGGTAGCTTTCGCAAACTGGAAGTATAAGTGCTACTTTTCCCTCGTTGAGGTGAAAGGTAAGAATGTTTGTGTAACGTGCAACTTATCCCCAGGAAGAAAGAGTCTCTCCACGGCGGTAGCAAGTAATTCTAATCTAATGAAGCACCTCACATCACATGCCGCCACAAAATTAGTGGCTAAAAACCCAGGTGATAACATGAGCTCCACTACCAAAGGAGTAGTATAGCACTGATAATATTTACACTATAGTAGGCCTACTGATAATATTTACAATAATGCATTGAATTTGATAGGTGTCTCTCACGTTGTCCCACAGCAACATTACAATAGTGTACATTAATGTACAATGTTTTATAATAATAATTTATTCTATTTAGTGTCCAATTCATTCATTTAACATATTTAATATTGGGGGCATCCAAGTTTTGAAAAAAAAAAAAGTAACTCAGTAATTAGTTACTTTTATGATGTTGTAACTCAGTTACTATTTGTAAGAAGTAACTAACTAATTACTTTTTTTAAGTAACCTGCCCAACACTGGTTGTCTGGGAACATTTTGGCTTTGAGGAATCAGACGACAAGCAGAAACATGCTACGTGCAAGATTTGCTACATGGTAGAGGCTGCAACACATTCCCAAAGTCAGGTGAAATAATCGTGTTACATAATCGTGATTTCAATATTGACCAAAATAATCGTGATTATGATTTTTTCCATAATCGAGCAGCCCTACCGCAGTACCACCTTGGGTAATTCAATGGCCCAGAGTCAATTATTCCTTACTTATTCAACTTAGATGGAGCAACATATTTTTTTGGCAAATAAAGTGGTGTGTTTGTTTAAAAATCGATTGAATGAGGTGGCAGGGTAGGCCTTTTATCCCACTCACAGGCTCACCAGCACGGGGCAAAAGGCACACATTATTTGTACGAAAACTTTAGCTTCAATAATGTTTTTATTAATGTCTAAGTTAATAATTGTTCAAAACAATCACTTAAGTAAAGTTATTTTAATAAATGCAATACATTTTTTGTTTAATAAATATACTGTCATTAAAATGTTCATTTTAAAAATACAGAAAACAATAATTAAAAAAAAAAGTTAAGATTCTGAAAGAACAGAATGAAATCCAATAATAATTATAGCTCATCTTATTAGGGCTGGGTATTGTTAAAAATCTTTCGATCCGGTGCCAATTTCGAAACCTCAGTTTCGATACCTGTTCCTAACGATACTTTTTTCGATACCATATGTTTTAAAATCCATTTCAACATCAACAAAAATACATTAAACACACAACTTTTATTTTTTACCTTAATTAAAACAAATTCTGGTTACACTTCTCCCTCAGGGTAACATTATTAATAAAACTGGTTGTGCTTTTTGGATAGGGGTGCTAAAAAAGGTGATCTTTCTTACCTGCTACCAGGGTTTGACATTAACTTTTTTGCTCACCAGTAGGGTTCGACCGATACAGATTTTTTTTTTTTTTCATCAGCCTTAGCCGATGACCGATACGGGCTGCCGATATTTGGAGCCGATAATGCTTTTGCTCCCTCAATTTACATCATAAAAATGACACGATGATCATGATGATAATGTTACAAGTCTCAATTTTTAAAAAGGAACATTTATTGTACAAAAAAAACTGAAAATAAATATTTAAGCATAAATAAAATAATTACACTATTGCACAGAGTAGCAAGAAGCAAGCAGAATAATAAAGTGCACACTGACTGTACTATACATAATTTTAAAAGTAACCAACTATTTACAACTAGGGGTGGCATGGTACATGGGGAAAAAAACGAACCGTTCGGTTCGATTGTCTCGGTTCGGCGCGTGCGCAATGTATCCTCGTGCCCGTATGTTACCTCAGACAGTGGGTGTCCTTTTCGCGTGAAATAAGAGGTGTGTGTGTGTGTGTGTGTGTGTGGACATACAGTAAAGTAAAAGTGGAGTGCTGCAAGTCACGTGTAGAAATGCAAGTGGGAGAGATAAGGAAGGCTGCCCGGAGTTGTTTGAGGATTTGCAATACAAATATTGTCCATTCTGTCACATTTTCCGGTGTTCTCCTCCGACCCCTGTCTGTCTCATGCTTTGATTTATGATGGGTAGCATATGCTGCAAATGCGACCGTGTTCCCCTCTGTCTCATACACACACGCATATAACATGTTGTATATAAGTAGTTCACATGATAAATGTAACATTTAAAAGTTAAGATATGCTTCTAGTTTTAATAATTTAAACATGCCTTTGAAGTTTGGGCAAAAACTTCTGGCAGTGTTGTGTTTTCATGTATTTATTTATTTTTTTTCTCAGCGCTGGATGTCATATGGTGATTGTGAAACGCACGGAACACTTTATGGTGAAATTTGTTAATCAGGTCAGCTGAATTAAAGCCACAGTGCATTGTTCTGATCAAAATTGATATGAATAACATGAAAAATTACGCCAATGTGTCGGACTCGGTAGACAGCCAGTTAGGAAACAACTTGATATAACAATTTTTTTAATACTGTATCCTAAATTGTGGATGATTAAGCTATATCATATGCTGAAGTAAATTTCTGGAGGGTTAACGATAAAAAAAAAACAACAACAACAAGAACCGTATAGAACCCAAAACCATGACCCCAAAACCGTGATATGAACAGAACCATGGGTTTTGTGAACCGTGCCACCCTTATTTACAACCTAGTCATTTAATGCTTAGGTGCACTTAACTTAATCTCTTGTAGAGCAACACCAGTGGTTATTCAGGAAAAAATCTCCCAATACTCGACGTGAAACTTCGGTCTTCTGACCTTTTACCATCGTGTCAATTCTCAATTGATTTTGATTAATATGTGCGAGGGAGGGAGAGCAAGACAGTTTGAAGACGGTGAGAGCACGCATGCGGCTGGAGGAGGGGCAGCGCGCGCTCTGCTTGTTCTTTCAGTAACACATGCGACCTGTCACAACAGTCAGTTTCAACATCACTCACCAATCAAATAAGGCTTTAGCGAGATAAAAATTCACTTTTGGCGGCTGCCAAAAAACGCAATATGTGGCGGCCGGTGTTGATTCTGTAGCGCATCGCTGTGAATTAGTCTATGTGTGAGGAAACACTGGAGAGACACACACACGCGTCCAACCCGCAGTCAGGTGGTTGCGGAATTAGGGATGTTAACCGATGACTGATGGTTGACCGTATCAATGTTAACCGATCAAAGTTGTCGGTTAAAAAAAAAAGTGATCTCTAAATTAGGCTATTATAGACAGTGGACTAAACGCTACTACAGTTAGCCGTCTCATTCCAAAATCTTTTTGTGTGAAGTGAACAAATCCCTCTCACTAAATTTTTCATAACTCGGCTGTTTGTACTCAATAAACCAATAAAAACATTTGGCGCGAGGTCACAGCGTTTGGGTTTGTGCGCTCACAAGGTTTGCAAAAAGTAAACAGGCTAAAACACTCGAGGTTAGAGCCAGGGCAGACGACAGTATGAAGCGTGCAAAGAAAAGTAGTGTGTGGGACCATTTCACCAAAAAGAACGACACAGATGTAAGTTGCAACTTGTGTGATACAGTGCTTAATTAGAAGGCACACGGTGAGTTAGACCTGCCTTGGCTGGTGCGTCTTTTACGCATTCTGAAGGTGCCTGTTTTATCCATTGGTTTTATTGTGTTGCAGTCTATTAGACAACATTCCGCATAAGATGGGCTTACATTTGGAAATATTACATCTACATTTCAGTGGTAACACATAGACCTGTCACGATTATAAAAATAATCGTTTGATCGCGATTAATTGGTCTAATCGCGGTCATTACAGGTGATCGTTATTATTGCCCACTATTAGAAGACACAAGGGGGCCCTGTAGTTAGTAGCGGGAAGTTCGGATCATTTTACAGACTCGGATCTTTGAATCTCGTTCAGCAAAATGAAAAAAAAAAAAAAAAATTGAGTCATTTCAGCATAACAGGAAGAACGAAAGACTCGGACCCCGCGGAATGCGAACCTCGAAAGATGAACTAATAATTTCTCTCTCCGGTTCTGACAGCATAGTCTACTATAGGACTGACAGGAAGAACGAAAGACTCAACCCGAACTCGAGGGATGAACTAACATTTTCTGTTTCATGTACAGAACCTATGGGATTTTGCGCACACGCGCGGCCAACAAAATGAACGGATCACTCTCTGAGACAACTCGGTAGTCCCGAGTCATATTAAGAATCATTCGTTCATGAACGACGTACCTGCAGCACTCTACTTCTACCGGTCTCCCTCTGAATTCATTACGCTGAGCATTACGTTCAAATTATATTGCCCTGTTGATTTCTCCATCCTGAGTTAGAGCAGCCCAGTTATTCAACAAAGATGGATTTAGTTTCAAAGCCGAAAACGACAACGCCAATCAACATGACATCATGGCTTTGCTTAACTTTCTAAAGCCAAATGGCGTGTTATCTGTACGCATTTTGAGCTATCCGCGTGTATGTCTACGCTGTGTGATTCCGCGTGTATGTGTACGCCGAAACAAACCATAATCTCCACGTGTATGTCTACGCAGTGTGATTCCGCTTGTATGTGTACGCCGAAACGAACCATCATCTCCGCGTGTATGTCTACGCCGTGTGATTCCGCGTGAATGTAAATGGATTTATAAACATACTAAATTATGTTTTTTTTTTGAAAATGTAAAAGTGCAGAATGTTTCTTGTGATGGGTAGGTTTAGGGGCTTAGGTTTAAGTGTGTGTGTGTGTGTGTGTGTGTGTGTGTGATGGGTAGGGGCAGTGTAGGGGGATAGAATGAAACGGCGTTGATAAACACGTTAAAAAGCGATTATGCGTCTTGATAGCACTCCAAAATGGCATAGCGAATTGGCGTGTCATACATAGGTTTCCTTTAATTTCCAAGTTGGCGAGAAAGTAGCCTACATGTGCATATGTGCAACAAGTACTGCTTCTGAAAGAATGTTCAGTACAGCTGGCAACATTATCACCCCAGTTAGATGCTGTCTTAAGCCAGAAAAAGTCAACATGCTAGTGTTTCTTTCCCGTAATCTATCAAGCCATTAAGGAGCATGATTGTTTTTATTTCATAATTTGATTTTTATGGCCTGTTCTGTTATGGTCATAGTTTATATTTGTGATTCATTGTTTCTGTTATTTACAGAATTTTCAAAGTTGTAAAATATATTTATATTTTACTTTAGTTTGGAATGAGATATTGACAGTCCTTTATGTGTTATGGTAAATTTATGGTGATTGTTTCTATTATTTATACTTTCATATACATTTACATTGTTTCTTTAAATGTACACATTTCTGAAAGATACATATTTTTCATTGATTAAATTACTTTAATATTTAAAGGCTTTAAGTGTATTAATGTGTTATTGCAAGTGACAACTTACAAGGGATTCAATTAAATAATCACAACAATTTGTATGACAATTAATCGACAAAGCCCTAAAACAGGCAATTAATCGCCAAAGCCCTAAAACAGACAATTAATCGTCATAATCGCAATTATTTATTGGACAATTAATCGTCAGCCAAATTTCATAATCGTGACAGCCCTAGTAACACATAAGGTGTTGATCATCATCTTTCTTTATTATTGTTAGCACTACCTCGAACTAAAGCGGCGTCTCTTCGGAGCTGTCATTTTCTTAAATGAGCCTCAGCAATGTTTCAAATGAGCTTCTAACGCTAGACAAATGCCTTTATTTTCAACGGGATTACCTTGTACCCAAACCATTTCGAAACTAACCCCCGTTTCACACTGCAAGCGTGAGCTGCACGTCAGCATAACTTCAGCTGCAGACGCGCGAGAGTATTCACACTGGAAGCGTTTGTACAGCGTCACGGCAGCGGCTCCAACACTACATATAATGCTCACTTATATCATTGAGTATTTCTTTATAAAGACAATTAGCCTATATTTGTTTTTAGAAGTTGGTCATTTCTAAACTTGATAGTCTTGAAACTTTGTTAACATGGGGAGGCGTAGGCTAGCCTACTACAACATTCGCATGTAAATGGTAAACGATAAACACACCCAAGAAAACAGCTCCGATCATGTGGTTTCATTCATACTTAACTTCAATACGTTTACAAGACCGCAAACTCCGCCGACTTGATTTGGGTAGTGCTAGAGCCTAGACCTGTCTGTGTAGCCTACATAATAAACCAAACCAATGTTTATATATCATCTTTGCTGGCTATCTTAAGATATATATATATATATATATATATATATATATACTAGGGGTGTAACGATTCGTTTTAACAACGATTCGATTCGTATCACGATTTGAGGTTGTCGATACGATTCAAGGACGATATTGGTTCATTTAGAACGATACGATCCGAAACGATTCAGTGACTTGAAATCGATTCAGTAACTTTTTAGCCAAAAATTGTGTGACTGAAATAAATATCTGGATTCTGCTCAGTGCAGGTGAAGTTTTCTAGATTCCTGTTGTTTCTTGTAAGGGAATCAGGTATCAATTAATTATGGATATAAACAAACAAGTAAACAACAATTAATGGCAAATGCATTCAAATTTTATTTGAATAAAGTGCAACCAACAGTTTAGGTTGAATTAACAGGAAGTTAACCTTTTCTGCTCTCATTTTCAATTTTCAATACATTTTCAATAAAAGCACAGTAAGTGCAACCAACATTTCAACAGTAGGTTAACCCGCTACTTCTGCTTTTGTTTTTCAACATAAAAATATTACAATATTAATATAAAAAAAAAAGTGCAACTAACTTCTCTTCAGGTTTAATTAATAGTAGGTTTACCTGCTACTTTTGCTGTTGTTTTACAACATTAAAATAATACAAATACAATATTAATATCAAAAATAGTGCAACCAACATTTCTTCAGGTTGAATAAACTGGCTGAACCTGCTACTACTCTCAGTTTAATAAACAAACAATATTTAACAAAGATAAAATGTAACCAACTACTCTTCAATGACTCTACAGATTTCTTTTTCCAAAATATCAACAGGATCTGACCTCAGAACACTTCTCTGTGCGTTCACTATGTGGCCAGCAGTGCTAAAAACTCGCTCTGCTGGCACACTGGGGTCAGGAATGCACAGGTAACATTTAGCAAGGGTTGAAAGTACAGGTAACGTTAGCTCTTTCTCCTGGTGGCTTGATCATTTCTCGCACGTTGGCTTCTCCTCTGCCATCCGCCATGCTATGTTTTGTTTTCTTAGCGCTGCTGCTGGTGCGTGCGTTGCGATGATGTCACAGATAGGCAGACTTAATCGAGTCACGTTTAACGCCTTTATCATTAAAAGTGCTAAGAAAAAACATCCATATAAAGTCTGACGTGCTTAAATCCAATGCGTTATTTCCTATGATCGATACAATAGATTGATTACCTTTTAAAACGATGTTAGATCGATATATGTCGTCCGGAAGGCCAACTTGCCGAGCACAGATCGATGTATTTCGATCATAGGAAAATAAATCGATACATCGATGTAGTAGATGAATCGTTACACCCCTAATATATACACAGTACACACACTATACTTTCACATAAACTGAATATTTAAAGAGTTTAAAGTCCCTGTAAAGTCAAAACTAAACATGTGTTCTGAGTTCCTCACACCACAGATAAATGTGTTATTAACCACCCAGCCAAATTTGAATCATAAAAAAATCCGGGAAGTTCATAAAATAGCTTATCAAAAACCTGAAAAAATGAGCAGCATTCTCTGCTCTCAAACGCTGGGGGTGTGTCCGCTGTCGGCGCCGAAACCACGCCCACTCGCGGGAAAGCGGCAGTAGCACAGAAGACAACACTCACTGATCACGAGCGTGTATGATCACGACGCACCAGATGTCGGCGGGACGGGAGGATGAAGGCCTGGGCGGGGGATAGTCGGTTCTGCAGCGGATTATCAGTGAATCCCAGTTGTCTCCGGTGAAAGTTTGTAAAATGATCCGGTGTAAAGTCACTGCAGAGGCAGGTGTCGGTGATGATCCTCAGCTCTCCATCAAGGTTGCTGTTCACAAAATTAATCCACCTCTTCATCGTTTTTGTTTTGTAAGCTGTTATGTAAGTTGTTGACTATAGTAACTAACAGTACTAACAGTAACTCGCGATCGAACTGATGCGAATGTGCTCTAGTTATGATCGTGTTAGGGGAGGAGCCAGGCTCGGTGGCTCCAGTGTGTCATCGAGCCACCGTTTTAGCCCCGCCCAGAAAATCCTGAACACAGCAACGGTGAAAAACTGTTTTTGGTCTAACTTCTGAATTCAGTACTTCATAGTTCACAGTCTTTGTAATGTGTTTCAGCAATAAATTTCTAACATTTATAATGTGTTTAGAAACAAATCTCAGAATTGCCTTTTCAGGGACTTTAAAAGGGGTAAATGTTCTACAAATATATTTTATTCTTCATTTTCTTTTCTGACATACTCCAGTTCTTGTTAAAACACACTACACGTGCTTCTTGTGTGCATTTTGAGCACTTTTTTTGTGAAATCGTATTTATTTTGTCATCAAAAGTGTGCTTTCACTTTAATTGAGTGTCAGCAGAGCAGCAAAAATAGGCTCGGCGCCGAAACCCCCGCTTCACTGCTGCTCACGCGACGCTCCTGCTCCCGGTGTGAATGCACTCATTGATTAACATGGGCGCAGAAAAAAATATGCGCCGCTCACGCTTGCGGTGTGAAACGGCCGTAAGGAGCCATTTGTCCTCCGATTACAAACAAGCTCCTCGGCGCCGCGTTTGTGGGACTCATGTTTCGCGCTGTAGGGGATTTTAAAAAAGTGACGTGAGTGCGGCGCCGTGTGACAGTGTGTGTGTCTGAGAGCGGGAGGCAGAGCGGCAGAAGCCGCGTTTCCATTACAGATTTGCGCAAAACTTTTGCGATATTTTCTAAAAGTCGACAAAAAATATTGCGAAATGACAGCGTTTCCATTAACTGATGTTATGCGACTAAAACATTTTTTTTCCTCTCGTGATAAATCATTCCAAAAATCATGCTACGTATGTTGTTAGGTTTATGTATATCCCAGCCACCGCACGCCATTATTTTTAATGGTAAGAGACGTGCGTGTTATAGCACTGATGGCAAGGAAAGCACCTTATACTTGAGCGGCACATATTATGTTATGATAAATTGTGGCATTTTATATTCTATTGTTTTTTTATGAGTTTAATAAAGAACTCGTCTTCTGCCCAAACATACCATCATCTGTAAAGAATGATCGACTTTTACATACGCCAGCCCAGGTTATTGTGACGCATTGCCACATACAGAGACGAGCGAAAAGTTTGAATTTGCATAGTGGTGTTTTTTTTTACCACTTCGTTATTTTGGCTCGGAATTTCGTTTTTTGGAAATATAAACTGAATTTAGAAATGCTTTTGAAATGAAAAACTTTGCGTTTAATAAACAAAATATATTTTTGAAATGAAGACCGCGTTTGGAGTGGAGTGCAAAATAATCTGTTCCCTGAGTCCACGGCCTTTGCTGTTATCGTGAGCGTACACAAATAAAAGTAGACAGTTTATAGTTTATAATTATGTCTTGCACTTATCTGTATGGCTAAAAATGACGGAGTATTTTAAGTTTCCGCTGGAATAGCCTAAGGAAAAAAATTCATCAAAAGGCGACAACGACTTCGTCGGAAAGAGGGTTAAAGAAAACATAGCCTATTTAGTTTCATATAGTTAGGCTATGTCTAAATATTATAATGTTTTAATTTCATATGTTGATTATGAAAAGTGAGCAGCATGAGTAAAGCACATAATCAGATGCGCATATGTCTGGAGACATGGATTTTGAGCACAATTGAATTGTGTTTTCTAGAAAGTCTTTCTTTAAAATTAATTTCGTTTTGTATAAATTGTATTTTAATTTTGATCAATGTTTAACAACTATTTGGCTGTTGGCTATATTTAATAAATAAGAAGCAAACCAAGATCGTCGGGAATGGATAGACCTAGTCTTTGAGCAAGGCTGAAACTATATAGCGTCTTTCTGTTTTAATACATTTCTTGAATATATGTCATAATTACAGTAGCCTATATGCCTATAGATAGTTATGATATTTGTGGTTGCACCGGGGTCCGTCATTATAAAGTTGCGCCACTTTCCTTATTAGGAGAAAATATATATCGTTTTAACGACATAAGATCTCGTACATACTTGAGTGGAAAAAAAATTATATGTAGGCCCTATGTGAGAGCAATGCGTGACCGTACCAGGTGACCTGTAAATGCGAAAAAAACTGTTTCCATTGCAGTTTTGCGAAAATGTCCTTTTTCGAATTGCCTGAAAAACCACCTCATGCGAGCGTAAAAACTTTTTTGCGATATATGGGAGTTTTTGCGAAATTGACGCGTTTCCATTGGGCGTATTTTCAATTCGCAATTTCAATTTGCGCAATTTGAAGGGTAATGGAAACGCGGCTAGAGAGATGCGACAGAGTTGCGAAATAGCAGGCGCGGCTCGCGACTGTTATTTCAAATAGCGCAGCATATTTTAAACTAATCGGTTAACCGGTTTTAACCGGCTAATGAGGCTTGGTGGTCGGTCAAGAAAATGTTTAGTTTTCGCCATCCTTACGCGGAATAAAACTCCCACAAATACCACGAAACAATGTCGGTATTACTTAATCCTATGACCAGTGTTTGTAACAGCTAACGTATGCATACGGATAGCCTACAGTTTAGCTATTTGCAGCTCCCTAAATACAATGGCAAGAAGTTTTATAGACGAGGCATTCAAGATTTGCGTTTTCCATTTGGACGTACAAACTTGCTTAGCTATAGTTGCAAGCACATGTTTCCTCTTTCAAAGTGTTTGGCAATATTTCAACTAAGTCAAACAGTTAAAAGATGAAAGTTTAAAACTTATCGTTGTCTTGAAGAGAAGATTCTAGCACTGCTAGTGGAGGAGGGGCCGTGCATGAACTGCTGCGTCTCCAGCAACACAGAGCTGCCTGTGGACGCCTATCTGTAAATAATGCCAGGGGAAAAATATCGGCGAACGCAGCAGCCTTGTATCGGCCGATACACGTAAAACCCACAAATATCGCCCGATATATCGAATGTCGTACACTACTCACCAGCCATTGTGGCTAGTGGTTTTCTAAAGTTACTAGCCACTCAGCATTTTCACTCGCCACAATTTTGCCGTTTGGAAATTACATTTTATATTATTAAAGTTGACTTTGGCATGCTTAAATTACTTGATTTTGAGTCATTTTACTTGATTTAAAAGATTTAAAACCCTTTTAAACTTTCAAATGCAGTGACCACCCAAATCAAGACTACATTGTATATCAGCTGGTATGTGCAGGTGGGCAAGGGATGGGCAATATGAGCATAGGATAATATGAGAAATGTAATATGATATGAGTTATTTTTGTTAGGCTATATAAAAGAACAAAGAAGCAAATTACAAAAAAAAATCTTTTGTCAGGTTTATCTAATATCAGAGTGTCCGCGGGGTTGTAAAAGGTAGTAAATAAAATTAGCCAAAATTAAGGGCATTAAAAAGTATTAAAAAGTAATAATCTGACGAGGTATTACATTTTCAAGCGCATTTTTTTTAGATACATTTTCATTTTGTGTTAAGTGCATGCCTTTTTTTCTAAAATTTGCGTGGATTTATTTATATGTTGAGAGTAGGACCTGTGCGATATCATGTGAGGTGGTGTTCGTTCGCGCGTGCTGAAACAAGCTGGGTCCGCGGCTGGCTTGCTGCCAAACATGTACGCGAGCTCGCTTCCATTCAGTAATTAAAGCATGGGGAAATGCAAGTTTTCGGACCTCTGGCTGGAGGGCTCACGATTTAAAGACTGGCTTAGGCCAGTAGTTTGCAACAGCCGCGAGGCTTATTGCCACGTCTGCAAGAAGACAATTAATATAGCCTGGGTGGGGGTGAATGCCGTCAAATCGCATATGTGATCAAAGAGCCACCAAGATGCGCGGACGTAGCGAGCAGCTACTGGTGTTTAGACCTTGCAACTAAACACCACTCTTTCAATTTGAACGATAGCATTGAAGAGCTGTTTCGAAATATGCAAGTTGCTTAAAGCTGGGCATACACTGTGCGATTTCAGCAAGGTTACCTACTGTACGAGTAGATCGCATGCGATGTAAAGCCAAAGCTCACGTTTTATGTGCTCACACCATGGCTCACACTGTGCGGTCCGATCGTCGAGCGCGACTTGTCTTCTCACTGTATGAGCGAAATATGCGCGAAAAACCTGTAATAGGTCTCTATTATAGGTTTTTCGCTCATACAGTGAGAAGACAAGTCGCGCTCGACGATAGCCTATCAAATGCATCAGCTATCGATATCAAGAGCAGGGTTCCCGCGGGGTCTTAAAAAGTCTTAAAATGTCTAAAATAAAAATAAAAAAATGTAAGGCCTTAAAACATCTTAAAAACGGCCAGATTTTCACCCGAGGTCTTAAATTTAATTTAGTTAGGTCTTAAAGTGTTATCCTCGTTCATTTCCAGAAATGCTGGCTGCAGAAAGTTATTAACGTTACACTGTAGCAAAAAAGTATCGAATCGCGAAAGCGGCGCTCAAAGCGGAGCTCTAGAGTGTTTGCTGCGCCGCCCTCAGAGCGTTCGTTCGGGGTGTTGTAGTTCTTTCTGGGGGTGTTGGTACACATACTCGGTGATAAAACTACAAATCCCGTGATAAATGCAATTACCTGCCCGCAAAATACGTCTACATTTAATAACGTTGTATTTTTCTGGACAGAATGAGGCAGACATGCATTGTTTTATATTATTCTAAACAGTGATAAAGTCTGCACTCAATCAGCACTGCATACCTTATTATTATGGCAATAGTGAAGGCTTGAAGAACTCAAATACACCATAGCTTGATGCAGTCGTGTTTATTGTCTTCGTTTCATCAGTCAAAGCGTTTCTATCTTCAGTTTATCCTACATCGCTAGCTTCACATTAGGGCAGGGGTAGGCAAGTTCGGTCCTAGAGAGCCGCTAGCTGTCCTGCAGAGTTTGACTCCAACCCTGAAAAAACCCTCACCTGCCTGTAGCTTTAGTAATCCTGAAGACACTGATGAGCTTGTTCAGGTGTGTTTGATTAGGGTTGGAACTAAAATCTGCAGGACAGCGGCTCTCTAGGACTGAACTTGCCTACCCCTGCATTAGGGCTAAGGATTACTTCTCTGAGGGAAATGTGGAGTTTCTGCTCGAGGGCGCCCTCTGGCTTCCAGTATGAATGAAAGTTTGGGTAACAAATATGAAAAATAATACTTCTCTCTAAATAAATGTATGTGACAACCCCTATGTTTTTCTCCAATGTACAGTTTTTCCCCCACAGTGGATGCATAAGAGGCTCATATTTCATATTGAATACATAGACTTTAAGAAATTTATATCACAGATAAAAAGCACAGAATTTCTTTATTTTTTTATTTTATTTTTTACAATAAATCTTTAGACCTTTCTAATGATTTTTAGTCATAGGCTGTCTGCATATTAACAGGTAACCCAGCAGGGTTTTTTTGTAAAATAAGTTTTCTGTAAAATATAAATGTTATTTTATTAGTATTATTATTATATTGTTATATTTATTCTTAAATACTCTATTTAAAAAATTTTAATAATTAAAATGTTATTGTAATAGTAATATTTCTAATTTTGTTAAATATTTGTATTTATTGAATATAATCATTATTATTAGTCTCGTTAATATATAAACATTAATATATAAAATGTTATATGCATACACTTTTCATTTGTAAAATTTTTTTTTTTGCATTTTAACCAGAATAATCACAATTAGATATCTTCCCCAAATCGTGCATCCCTAGTTTATCCTATCTCCCTAGTGCATCCCCTGTTCAATCTCTATTAGGCTATTAATATGCTGTTTTGTAATCTATTCTATTTGAGGGCAAGTTTGTTTTAGCCTATTTTCATTTTGGGCCTAAGGTTTTGGGCATTTGGCACATTGTTGGCTGTGGAGGGTTACTAATGTCATTGCTTTTTTTATTATTTCTTTGATTTAAATAATTTTGGTAATGCGTCGTATAGGTCTTAAATTTCAATCTTTATGGTCTTAAAATGTCTTAAAAAGGTCTTAAATTTGACTTTCTGAAACCTGCAAGAACCCTGAACAAAGGCGATCTCTCTGTGGGTTATGTGATTGTTGTCATATTTATAAAAAAAAAAATATATAAAAACATGTATGTAGGCCTAATTAAAGTAAAAATGATTGATAAACACGTCTTTCGAATGGAAATAAATAACAAAAACTTTGGGCGTCTTGTTCATAATATTTATTTTCATATAAAATATATATGGCATTCTATGGTTGGCCCCGGCTTGTTCAATTGGTACAGGTCGAGGGTGGAGCCAGCCTTATAAATGGGGAGCTGTAGAGCTTAAGGACCAGTAAAGGATAGACCTGTTGCAGATTGGGCCAAATTACTTGGTATAGCCTTTCTTTGCACATTGTTGCAGTTTTGGTTTGTTCAGTTTTTTTTGTATTTCAGTATGTGACCATGTAAATATAGATATTTTTTCTCATTTTTAATATAACCACCTACTTTGGGATCCACCGAACCTCTGTCCAGCTTGTTAAAATGTATTTCCTATGACCACTGGGCCATCTCTTACAGGCGCCTTTTGCCCTGTTGTACAGAAATAATAGTAGGACACGACTTCTGTGTAGCACAGCATCAGCGCTGAGCCTTATCCAGAAACATGAACTTCAATGCAAAACCTGCTATTCACATGAACATCAGGACTGGGTTATGCTAATCATTCAGCTGTAATCTGTGCTAATAAAAAAGATGTTTCTAACCAATATTCTTTGCTTGCAGAAAAACACACAAAAGGGAGGAAAGGCCGTGCTTGTTTAAGGACCGCAGGGAAGGCTGTGAAAGATTGCATCACAAACTTCATAACCAAAGTGTGTCCTTGTGTGCCTTCCCGGGAGCCCTCACACCCATCCAGACAAGAGCCAACAGCAGCCACAGATCCACTCAAGCTAAAGTTCGATGATGTTCAACCATCAACTAGCACTGCTGTGCCACCTGAGAGAAATCCCAGCGGCAGCCCAGACGCTGCGCAGAACAACCCAGCAGGTGACTGATGACATTAAAGGGGTGGTTCTGTGTTTTTTTTTCTAGGCTTGGTTGTGTTTATGGGGCGCAGTATAACATGTCTTTAATACTTCTTTTTTTTGAAAAACGGCGTATTTTTCTTATATTTTACCTTTATTCCACACCGCTGTCTCCACTGTCCTTTGAACGGCTCGTTTGCTTCCTGCTTCTGTGAAGCCCATCCCTCTGAAAAACGCAATGGTCTTAGATTGGTTAGATGGCTAAATGTAGTTTGTAGTTCTGCAACAGCTCTCTCTCTCTTTCGTAATGACTGCACGTGGCCTCGCCCACTTTGTTGCGTGTTTATGTTAATAGCAAGGGTTTATGATGTCACCAACCCAGGAAGAAGCTTGTTGTAGTCCAAACCGGCCGTTTTTGTAGGCAATAAACTGCCATAACTTTAAAAGACAATATCTCCGTTTGCATTGAACTTTCAGCGCTGTAACTTTGCAGATACTGTTTATGCTCAAGCAGCAACATTACACACTAACTAAAGTTAAAAAAGTGAAACCCCATGCAACCACCCCTTTAATACAAATCAAAACTGTACACATGACATGTACACAGAAATAACAGTAGGACACGATTAGTGTGTGACTTCTGTGTAGCACAGCATCAGCACACTAAAGTCACAATCATTGAGCTTTAATCTAATCTAGGGCTGGGCGATATGGCTGAAAACTGTATCACGATATAAGTGTTTCATATCGTCGATATCGATAATTATTTATATTTTTATGACCTATTTAAAATAAGGTACATAAAATATTTTACATTTAAACATTTTTATTTTAAACGTAACCTTCCCCTGATTATAATCCCCTCAGTTATAAAGGCAGAAATGTCAACACAACCATGGAAAACACTCAAATAATTAAAATATAAACACAAGTCTAAAATCACAATAAACACTTAAAAATTATCTCTTAACATTAACCCCTGGTGTTTTGGGGCCCTTTAGAAGTTCTTACATTTGTGTTTTTTTTCAGTTGCTTATAAACACATTAATGGCAATTACACTGTATTCAGCACAAACTGGGCTACCATAATATGTGAGCAACATGTATGTACATGCTTGTATTTTTGAGAGAAAAATGTTTATGCACGGATTTTGAAAAAACAAAAAAATTTGTTTCAAAATGAAGGCCTCAAAACACACAATAGATATCGGCTCCCAAGACTTTTGACTCCATCTTGTATTTACATAGAGTTTTTTCTTTAAACTGATGTGAGAATCATTGAGCCTACTCATTCACATAAAACAATACACTGATTTAAAATTTGTAAGACCGTTTCTCTTCACAAAGCCAATATGCGAGGAGGCGTGATATCTAATGAATAATGATGAGATAGCACCTGAGATAACAAAGGACTTGCATTAATGAGCTGCATAATGAATGAGCTTCAGGTAAGTCTGTGACAGAGAGCAACAGGGCAAAGGAAATATATATATTTTTTTGTAGTTTATTATATTTGGAATGTAATCAACAAAGGCCTATTATATTTTAAATGATCAGAAGATTTGACTACACTGCAAAAAGTGCTCTTCTTATTTGGTATTTTAGTACCAAAGTTAGTTAGTTCTTAGTTAGTTTGTTAATTAACTTTATTGTCCCCAAGGGGAAATTCTGCTTGGGTACACCAGAGGTAGACCAGATAACAATCTATATTCTCTGCCACAACAATTTATGCTTTATTAAACTATAATTTATGAATTATTACACCAATTTTTTAAAACACAACAATTAGCTAATGAGATTAAAACCATGTTTTTACTCCAAACATACTTTACTTTTGGCTTTGGATCAAAAAATCAGACAGAAAAAATTTCACAATATTCTGCATAATTATAAAAGCTCGAGTAGTATTGCATTATAAATATAATCTATTATGAAAACACCCAACATGGTATAAATAACACAGATAAGCCATATATTGTCGCGATTGTGTGTTTATTATCTTCAAACTTGTCTATCTGCATGTTAGTCTAACATTGTTAGAGCGAATTCTGGAAGCTGTTTATGTCAATGTCACATGGTGATACGCCCCCTATACCCATAATGATATGTAGATCAATGAATATGAAAACCGTTGGTACCTTCTAAAGATAGTAATACGAGCGTCAGCTGCTCTCATTCATAAAAAACTCTTTATACTGGCAGCCGTGCACATGTAGTCCATATATAGCACGCATGAAGAAGAGATCTTCTTCATGAGTGCTATATATGAACTGCATGTGCACGGAGCGCCCTCCGGCTGCCAGTATGAAGTATGAAGAGTTTTTTATGAATGAGAGCAGCTGACGCTCGTATTACTATCTTTGGAAGGTACTGACGGTTTTCATATTCATAACTCCTGACACATATTAACAAATTACGGTCACTAATATGTCTTTGAGAATAAAACGGAGTTAAAAAAATGGAAGCTTGAGTCTTAGATCTTTTAAATGATGTATAGTTTGTCTAGGTAATTACTTAGATCTGACAGTAATTTTGAGCTAATTTAAACAAAGAAAGCTTCAGTGCGCCTCGTTGCACAATGTGTTTGTTTGAGCTGATGTGTGTGTGGGCGTCGCCTCAGTATTTGAATCTCAATAGAGCGCGCGCTTAGTGGGCGTGGTCGCATTAACGTATAATGAGCCGCTCAGGAACGACTGACAACGCTCTGCTTTCAAACGGATTACATAAACACAGAATATTTGTTTTTGATTTGGTTTACAGTGTTTAAAACCTGACATTTCAGCGTTTCTTCAGACACATGTCTCATGTTTGTAAGACAATAATTCACTAAGCTAGAGGTCATTTTCTGAAGACTATCTGAATGAACGTCTTTGACAGATGGCTGCAGATCGCGCATCATGTTTGATTTCTTTATTTTGCAAAAAGCACAACAATTTGTTTTTATTGTGACTGTACTAAAAAAAATTGAAACTTAACATATTATCATGATGTATAACACTTGCCTGAATGATAAAAAAACAAGTTATTATCAAGTTATTTGAGTCTCTTTGGCACTGATAAGAAAAAAGCAAGCCGGCGTGATTGCCGACTCGAGAGGGTTAAGGTGCAGTGCCTCCGTTATTTCTTTGTAACTGTTACCATTTAGATGCTTTGTCATAAGCAGGGCTCAACATAAAAAAAAAATTCCCACTGGCCCCTGGGGTCAGTAGATCAGAGTTTTGCTGGCCCCTTCTATATTTTTATTGGCTCTGAAAGAAATATAAGGATAACTTTTCCATTAAGCTGTATGTATTGTATACATTAGGATTAATCAATAGCCTACAGCAAATGGAGTAAATTAATTAAGAGCTAGAGAGCCCCTGGAGACACATGCAAAAATAACCAAATTGTCATTGTAACTGAATTTATTGCCTGACCAGTAATGTTAGCACTGTGTTTGCCTATATAATGTGTATCTTTGTTAATTGTTTATATATATATATATATATATATATATATATATATATATATATATATATATATATATATATATATATATATATATATATATATATATATATATATATATATATATATATATATATATATATATATATATATATATATATATATAATATATATAAAACAAAAGATAAACAATTAACAAAGATACACATTATATAAGATATTTTTGGCTTCATTTAGCCGTAGTCACGTGACATAGGTGTTTTGAATCACGCTTCGGATCGTTCGACTCGAAACATCTGCGCTTCGGATCGCGCAAAGCTTCGGAACTACAGTTTTGTGTCAGCCATCCCTGACGTGCACATGAAACCGAAAGTATAATTTACTCGTCTCGTCTCGGTCTGTTTCGGAGCGCGCGCTGCCTTTGGAATGACACCCAAATTCACTCATGACACAAGTCAAGTAGGCTACTCGCACTTTGGATCTATCAGTTATAGGGATGCACCGAATCCAGATTTTTGGGGTTCGGCCGAATACCGAATCCACTGGTCAAGATTCGGCCGAATCCGAATCCGAATACCGAATCCTACTCCCATCCGCAGTCCATTATCAAAGTAAACACATTAATGAAGTTAACAACGTCCACAGCAGTGTAGGGATGCCATTAACTGTTTTGGTCAAGTTTACTAAAGTAAACATTGTCGTGTATGTTCTTCTCGATGCTATTTCATGATGGTTTATAGAAAAATTACCCCGAGTCGTCCTCTGTTGTTTCAAAGAACAACCCAACGGAGAGCGCAGGTGGCGCGCGCTAGGGTTGTGCCGACATCAAGATGGAGCGCCACCATCGTGATGATGCCACGCCCCCGTTGCGAGTCTGACAGCGTATTAGTTAAACTAAAAACTTAGCAGGGATTGCTCTGTAAATTAAATTGAGAATGTAACTAATGCATATATGCTATTTTAAATACTGTAGTCTATGCCAGATATATAGCCTACATTTTGAAATCATTTGAGGCTGAAACATCCATAAGCATAAGTGTTTATTTTAGCACTTCCGTCAGTGAAACAACACACTACAGCCTATAAAACATCTAAACGATTATCAGTAAATAATGGTAACCTCAAGAATATATGAAAATTAAATATTAGTTAGAAAAATATTTGATTCAGACTATTTCCCCGCAAAGATGTGTCATATACCGCTCTGCGCTTTGAGAGGAATGGGACACTGAATAGACACCTTCTTGAATATCTTTGTCATCATATGTTCTACTGATGTTGCAAAGCAACACTTGTTGTAAAAGGTCTGAAGAGTGGATTTTATTTTCCACAGGGTCAAGACATTTAGACAATGTTTGATTATTCACTGCCAGAGAAAACGAAACTAAAATCACCGGCGTGTGTGTGTGTGTGTGTGTGTGTGAAATGCGCTATTCAAATAAACCAAACTTGACGCGCCTTACCAAGTTTAATAACAAGAACAAACTGTGTTAAATAAAATTTGAAGTAAAAGGCTATTCGTCTTACAGTGCTTTTTATACTTTCCCACAGTAAAGGATGTGAAGTTATAATAGACTTAATTATAAGCAAACGAAAGGAAGAAACGTTTATAATCCCCTGCGAACATGGGTGCAACGCAAGTGAAGATTTGGGAAAAGAAACGAGATGTCCATGTCCATTGGGATAAAATGGACTAGGCCTATTGTTCAAATTCACGGAAAATCGAGTGACCATATACAGATCGCAAAACAGAATTAAAAAGAGCTCTCTGACCATTATTTCCTTTCTAGGCTAAACAAAGCTTTGTGTTTCACTCCTGTGGTATTATTCACGTGAAACAGCATTCACATACAAAACACTGGGTTAGTAAAATAACGAAGTTATTTTTTTAAAGTAGAAAATAGTATTTATGTTAAGAGATATATTAATAAAAAGAGCTCAACTCTTAAGTGGAAGGAACCTATTTTTCCCCCTCCCGTGCAACCTAGCGGATGAATCATTATTTGGGTTAGTAAAAATAACGAAATGATGGTTTTAAGAGAATAGTATATGTAAAGATATATAGTAGCCTATATTATCTACCTATTTACCTAATTCCGGTTCTTCAAGCTTACGGATTCAGTGTATTTTCGTTTTGTCATCTTAATTTGGTAATTATTTAAGTGAAAAATATTTAGTGTAGGCCTATTTTATTAATTAGGGGTTCAAGCACGAAGTGCTGAAACCCTATTGTATTTGTGCTGATTTTTATTATTATTATTATTCTGCCGTAAAACGCATCGTGCAGCCCAAACCGTAAGTGCTGGAGCTTTGAAACTTTGTCAGATGGTAGTACAAAAATCGAGGAGAGGTTATCAAATTATGAGCCAGATTGGCCTATAGGTGGCGCTATAGCAATCAATTGCGCGAAACTGCTCATAACTCCTAAACCGTATGTCGTAGACTCAATTGTCTTATATCATTGGAAAGGTGAGTCCCTGACAAACAAAACGTATATCTCCGATTTCATTTCCGTCATAATAGATTTTCCGCCATTTTGAATTTTGTCAAAAAACTACTTTTGCGAACTAGTCCCTGGATTTTTGCCCGATCGGAACCAAACCAGTGCAGAAATGTTCTCTGGAGTCTGAATATCAATAATTATTGAAAAAAAGTATAAATTTCGCTTCAAGGTCGCAAAGGGGCGGAAAACGAATGTTGTGGGAGGAGCCTATTTTACTAAAATGGCTATAACTCAAGAACAAAATGAGATATATTTACCAAACTTGGTACACGTATGTATGGGCTAAGTCTTTGGTCACGATAAAACAATCGCGACGATTGACCACTTGGTGGCGCTATAACACGAAAAAAACATGAAAATGGCTATAACCACCCGACCGCTAGTCCGATTGACTTGAAAATTGGTATGCAGTGTTTTGGTCCAAGGTACCATATATGTCTATGAGGACATTGGCATATCTCAAAAAACATGGCTGCTATCGGCTAATGAAGTTTGAGCACCTCTAAGACAAGGTTAACGGAGGCCGATCGGAATGAAACTTGGTGGGCATCTTTGACTCATGGCCCTAGAGGTCTGTAAGAATTTTGAAAGAAATCGGCCACTAGTTGGCGCTAACGAGTTTTATGGTTCTGTAATCACGTGGTGTTGCACACATCAACCAAATATACACATCATATGATAGGTCTCCTCATGTTGAACAACTTTGCCTCTAGAAGCATTGCTGTCAATCAAACCGTTCATTAAATATCCGCGATTATGTTTAAAACCTACTTTTGCGAACTAGTCCCTGGATTTTTGCCCGATGGGAACCAAACCAGTCTAGAACAATTCTCTGGACTCTCTAGATCAATAATTATCGAAAAAAAGTTGAACTTTTGCATTTAGATGGCTATAACAGGGTCATTTAGAAGAGGAGCTTAGCAAAATACACTCAAAAGGCTATAAATCCTAAAGGAAAACTCAAAACTTCACGAAAAATGTTAAGTATATGTATCATAACATGCTGAAGAATCCTGTAAAGTTTCATGGAGATCGGACCATAGGTGGCGCTATAACTGTTAAAACGCTTTGAAAACCATGTATTCCCTATGGTGAAATGCCTGTATTGGCTGCAAATGGTATTTTCCATCTCTGTAATCAGGTGGGGTTAAAAACATCCACATAATATGCATAAATTATGATAGATCTCCTCATACTGAACAACTTTGCTTCAAGAACCAATAATGTCAATCAAATCGTTATTTAAACATTCACAATTATGTTAATAACCTCATTTTGCAATCTAGTCCTAGATTTTTTTGCCCGATCGGAACCAAACCACTGTAGTACGATTCTCTGGACTCTTTAGAGCAATAATTATTTAAAATAAAGTTAAACTATTGCATCTGAATGGCTATAACATTATTTCAAGGTGTGGCCTTGGCCAAGTGTCCCCAAATGCCTATATCTATTCAATGAATGCTCAGATATTCTTAAAAACAAGTCAGAACATGTGTACTATGCCTCTAAACAAGCATGAAACATTTCAGACAGATAGGACAATATTTGCCTCTATAACAGTTAAAAAGCTGAAAATTATGAAAATAATGGTATATTAAGCCAATAAGTGGTCGTTTGCTGCCCCCCGCTGTTCATTTTATTGTACTACACTCTAATATTGATCTACAAGTCATATTCAGCTTAAAATAATTCACTATTTTAACATTTGCAATCACATTTAGTTAAAATTAATCTATTAAGTATTACTATTGACAATTGTCACATTGAGAAATGTGAATCTTGAAGGAGACTTGCAGGAAACATTTTGTTTAATGCAACATCATATAGTTAAAATGTCTGTATCTACAACAAAATGTGTGTGTGTAGTCCTATGTTTCTGAATACATTTTTAAAAATCTGATTAATAGTTACAAAGAGCTATGTTAAATGATTATAGACCATAGCATTAAAAAAGTGTGTGTGTGTGTGTGTGTGTGTGTGTGTGTGTGTGTCTGGCCTTGACCAAGTGTCCCCAAATGCCTATATCTATTCAATGAATGCTCAGATATTCTTAAAAACAAGTCAGAACATGTGTACTATGCCTCTAAACAAGCATGAACATTTTCAGAAAGATCGGACATTATTTGCCTCTATAACAGTTAAAAAGGTGAAAATTACAGGGTTCATATGACAATAATGGTATATTAAGCCAAAAAGTGGTCGTTTGCTGCCCCCCGCTGTTCATTTTATTGTACTACACTCTAATATTGATCTATAAGTCATATTCAGACTTTAAAAAAATCACTATTTTAACATTTACAATCACATTTAGTCAAAATTAATCTATTAAGTATGACTATTGACAATTGTCACATTGAGAAATGTGAATCTTGAAGGAGACTTGCAGGAAACATTTTGTTTACTGCAACATGAAGTTCAAATGTCTGTATCTACAACAAAATGTGTGTGGGTGGTCCTATGTTTCTGAATACATTTTTAATAATCTGATTACAAAGAGTTATGTGAAATGATTATAGACCATAGAATTAAAAAAGTGTGTGTGTGTGTGTGTGTGTGTGTGTGTGTGTTTGTGTGTGTATAAGCATGCAGAATGGAATTAACATGGAAGACCAATTTGATATATAAGTGATTTTATAATGTCTATTGCAAAGCAACTGTGAAAAGACTTTATTAATAAGTAGAATGTCCAGCAGAGGGCAGCAGAAGACCACTTATTGACTCACTTTCCTTTTAAAGTTAATAATTTTCAACAGTGACAAAAGCAATTACTATTATAACATACTCATATTTTGTCAGATTTTATCTCTTCATTTGTACTGTCACTTCACATAATTACTAGCAATGTGGTAAATCATGGTAAATCACATTAGAATCATGGTTAATCATAGTAAATAATACTAGAACGTGGTGTATTTCACAAAAAAATGTGACATGCTCATAGACCATTAAAATATATTTTCACAATAACATATTACAAAAACATTGTGTGTGTGTGTGTGTGTGTGTGTGTGTGTGTGTGTGTGTGTGTGTGTGTGTGTGTGTGTGTGTGTGTGTGTGTGTGTGTGTGTGTGTGTGTGTGTGTGTGTGTGTGTGTGTGTGTGTGTGTGTGTGTGTGTGTGTGTGTGTGTGAAAGCATGCATGTAACAACTGGTTTGAAGCCTGTTTCAGAGTCTATTTTACTAAAAGGGCTATAACTCAGGAACGAAATGAGATATCTTCACCAAACTTGGTACACATGTGTATGGGCTGAGTCTTTGGTCACGGTACAAAGAATTGTGAGGATTGAACACTTGGTGGCGCTATAACATGAAAAAAACATGAAAAGGGCTATAACCACCTGACTGCTAGTCCGATTGACTTGAAAGTTGGTATGCAGTGTCTTGGTCCAAGGTACCATGCATGTCTGTGAGGAAATTGGCGAAGCTCAAAAAACATGGCCGCCATTGGCCAATGAAATTTGAGCACCTATTAGACAAGGTTAACAGGATCGGAACAAAACTTGGTGAGCATGTTTGACTCATGGTCCTAGAGGTCTGTAATAATTTTTTAAGAAATTGGCCACTAGTAGGCGCCAACGAATTTTATGGCTCTGTAATCACGTGATGTTTCACAAATTCCCACAATATTGATATAATTTGATAGATCTCCTCAAACTGAACAACTTTGCCTCTAGAAACATTGCTGTCAATCAAATCGTTCATTTAATATTCGAAATTATGTTAAAAACCTACTTTTGCAAACTAGTCCCGTTTTTTTTGCCCGATCGGAACCAAACCAGTCTAGGACAATTCTCTGGACTCTCTAGATTAATAATTATCAAAAAAGTTGAACTTTTGCATTTGGATGGCTATAACAGGGTCATTTAGAAAAGAGGCGTGGCAAAATACACTCAAAAGCCTATAAATTCTAAGGGAAAGCTCAAAACTTCACGAAAATTGGTGGGCACATGTAACATTAGATCCTTAACAAGCATTAAACGTTTTATAGAGATCGGACCATAGGTGGCGCTATAACTGTTAAAAACCTTTTAAAACCATGTTTCCTATGGTAAATTGCCTGTAAATTGACTTTTCCATCTATTATTTCAGTGTTTAAAATCTTGCTAAATAAAATGTAATGTCTTTTGATGCTTGTGTGCTTAAAGGCCTTAAAGGCTTGAACCCCGCTAAATGCTGCTCGCAGCTTTAATTTTATTTATATTTTATCTGATCTATAGATCTATAGGCTGTTTGCAAGGTAAAATAAAATACATTTTGGCTGCTGTCTGTAGATTCCTTCATGCACAACTCGTATTCTCTCGGATGTTTCATATGCAAATGTTATAACAGCGGCTGTTGTTTAGGGTCCTTGTCATCACGAGACAAATCGGGATTGCAAATTGAACGCGTAGCTCAACTTGAATCGCCTTCTTTTGACTTAAAGTATACTGCCACGTTTTCTGTTCATGAGTTCCATTTTCACTTTCAACAGCGGCGTCATTACGTTCGACCAGCGGGGCGCGCATAGTGCAAGCCTAGTGTTCGGGTTCGGTGGAAAAAAATTCTGAGGTTCGGCAGAAACCGAACCCAGTCAAAAAGCCCAATATTCGGCCGAATCCGAACCCGAACCCTGGATTCGGTGCATCCCTAATCAGTTATGAGCAAAGTTACGGTGATATATTAGCCAGCTAGTTGAGTAACTTACCTTCGACATGCTACATCGGTGAGGTACTGAGAGCCAACGTCTTCGCAATTCTGTGACGGTATGACGTTTGTTTTGCCTTTGCGGATGACCAATGATTGGCCATTCAACTAGCCCGACATACTCTTTTACTGGCCCCGGGCCATCGGGCCATTGCTTATGTCGAGCCCTGCATAAGGCACCGATGCAGAGTAACATTACCTCTCCATGTAGTTTCAAAGGCTGAATCCGAAATCGCCCCCTATACCCATAAATAGGGCATTATTTGATGGGACAGCCATTTGTAGTGGTGTTCAAAACTATAGTGGATGTTATTGAGTGCACTCCTTCTATCCCACTTTGCACCGCAATAACGAGTGTACAGCCGATGTACACACAGCGGCTGTCCGAATTCGTTCGCTGTCAACGGAGGCTCACACTGCGGAGCCAGACGAAAATATAAACAAGGCTTAAGGTGGTAAAACAAGTTTGTGCTATTACCATTCTTAGTAGGGACGACAGTCTTGCATAATTTGCAGACGACAACTGCCATACTGGCGAACTGACTTGTTTTCCTGTTTTATCAACAATTTCCTTGTTCGCTGCAGCACTCATTTTCCACTTATCACTCCATGCCGGTTCTGTTACTGAAGAATGAATCCAACACGAGACAACGATATGGCGCAACCAAATATGCAGACTGATCTCATGAAATAGCGTATGTATGACACGCCAATTCGCTATGCCATTTTGGCGTGCTATCAAGATGCATAATCGCTTTTTAACGTGTTTATCAACAGCGTTTCATTCTATCCCCTACACTGCTCCTACCCCTAAACCTATCCATCACACACACCAGGGTTTCCACGGGGTCATAAAAAGTCATAAATTTAACAATAAGAATTTAAGGCCATAAAAAGTCATAAAAACCGGATCCGGAAAAATCCGGATTTTCCATACAAGGTCATAAAAAACATTTAGCCACATCTAAAATTGATATGCTCGTCCGTTAATTTGTTCTTCCATCAAACTGCGCTCGCGGCGGCTATGGCATTCATTTGTTTCGCCTTTTGTAGTTCTGTATGAGGAATCTGGGTGGTATCACGAGACACGACCAACTGCAGAACCGCAGAACCATATACGTCACTCACAACAGTCTGAGAGCAACAGCACCACGCCACAGTGACGTCACTCACAACAGTCTGAGAGCAACAGCACCACGCCACAGTGACGTCACTCACAACCGTCTGAGAGCAACAGCACCACGCCACAGTGACGTCACTCACAACCGTCTGAGAGCAACAGCACCACGCCACAGTGACGTCACTCACAACCGTCTGAGAGCAACAGCACCACGCCACAGTGACGTCACTCACAACCGTCTGAGAGCAACAGCACCACGCCACAGTGACGTCACTCACAACCGTCTGAGAGCAACAGCACCACGCCACAGTGACGTCACTCACAACCGTCTGAGAGCAACAGCACCACGCCACAGTGACGTCACTCACAACCGTCTGAGAGCAACAGCACCACGCCACAGTGACGTCACTCACAACCGTCTGAGAGCAACAGCACCACGCCACAGTGACGTCACTCACAACCGTCTGAGAGCAACAGCACCACGCCACAGTGACGTCACTCACAACCGTCTGAGAGCAACAGCACCACGCCACAGTGACGTCACTCACAACCGTCTGAGAGCAACAGCACCACGCCACAGTGACGTCACTCACAACCGTCTGAGAGCAACAGCACCACGCCACAGTGACGTCACTCACAACCGTCTGAGAGCAACAGCACCACGCCACAGTGACGTCACTCACAACCGTCTGAGAGCAACAGCACCACGCCACAGTGACGTCACTCACAACCGTCTGAGAGCAACAGCACCACGCCACAGTGACGTCACTCACAACCGTCTGAGAGCAACAGCACCACGCCACAGTGACGTCACTCACAACCGTCTGAGAGCAACAGCACCACGCCACAGTGACGTCACTCACAACCGTCTGAGAGCAACAGCACCACGCCACAGTGACGTCACTCACAACCGTCTGAGAGCAACAGCACCACGCCACAGTGACGTCACTCACAACCGTCTGAGAGCAACAGCACCACGCCACAGTGACGTCACTCACAACCGTCTGAGAGCAACAGCACCACGCCACAGTGACGTCACTCACAACCGTCTGAGAGCAACAGCACCACGCCACAGTGACGTCACTCACAACCGTCTGAGAGCAACAGCACCACGCCACAGTGACGTCACTCACAACCGTCTGAGAGCAACAGCACCACGCCACAGTGACGTCACTCACAACCGTCTGAGAGCAACAGCACCACACCACAGTGACGTCACTCACAACCGTCTGAGAGCAACAGCACCACGCCACAGTGACGTCACTCACAACCGTCTGAGAGCAACAGCACCACGCCACAGTGACGTCACTCACAACCGTCTGAGAGCAACAGCACCACGCCACAGTGACGTCACTCACAACCGTCTGAGAGCAACAGCACCACGCCACAGTGACGTCACTCACAACCGTCTGAGAGCAACAGCACCACGCCACAGTGACGTCACTCACAACCGTCTGAGAGCAACAGCACCACGCCACAGTGACGTCACTCACAACCGTCTGAGAGCAACAGCACCACACCACGGTCTCATGCCGGAAGTGGGCGGAGCTGATTTATCTTCGTATACATTGCTCAATGCTCATGGAGCAATCATACATTGGAGCGTTTCAAACCCAAGTTTCAAACCATGTTAATAATGTCAAGTATTTTATTAATACGTTCTAATTGTAGAGAGGTATAGATAGATAGATATACTCACTTTTCATTAATAGTGCATAGTTAAATCATAAAAATACACACATTACACATTGAATATATTTATAACGCAAGTTATATATGTAATGTAAATTAATATATATATATATATAAAATGTAAGTTTATATATATATATATATATATATATATATATATATATAAACCCCATTGCAACGTTTTGTTAAGGATTTTTAAAGTAAAAAGTTTCTATTTATATTATGTCTTTAAAGATTATATTAGATTAATTGAACATAAAGCTTAAAACACTAAAAATGAAAACAAAGATTGAGCATTTGAACATTTATTTATATGACAAAATATTTTTTACTCAAGCATTTCAGAATGAACCTTTTTTCATAGTACATAATACACATTACACAATTCTACACTGGAATGCATAATTCAAGCAGATTCAGATTAATCAAATCCTAAAACAACACACAAATTATTTACTTCCCCAAAGGCATCATATACTAGCTGGGGTTTGCTTTAAAAAAATACACAATCAGACCAAAGAGAATATATTGAACTAGGTTCAAAGTTATTGCACAGCAGGTACATGACAAATTAAATCAAATTAAATCTCCATAAATATACAATTAATTCTGAGACTCCTTTAGTCCAAACACTTAAAAAATACTAAAGGCTCTTTGGCAAGTTGTTGGTCAACCATTTCAGCCTGTGAAAGTTGAAGGGCTTTTTCCTGGTCTTCCTCTTTCAATTTCAGAAAGCACGGCTCCTCCACGAAACCTCTGAAAACGTTTGGTAGTTCGCCTGCAGTGCAGAGGTCTTCTGTGATCCGTGGCTCCTTCATGAGAGAAGGGTACAAAAAATGGGATGAAATGTTGGAAGTTTTTTAACAATCTCGTGTGTTGAAGGATGTAGCATGTATAATAGTTTGTAAAAAAGTTTTGAAATTCAATTTTCCTCATGTCTATATTTGTGACAAATCATACCCTGTCACAAATCAAATTAATTAACCATTTTCAGTTCAAAATGTATACAGAAATCAAAGGCAAGCTTTCACACTGTGCTTATCGTCGTTCTAAACACACTTTTAACCCCGGGTAAAGTAACATTTCACACTTTTATATTTACGTGCTTTGGACAGTCACTGAAACACTGTGCATTCTATATAAATAATAAATTCACCGTTGGAGAGGAAAAACGTCAAATGCTGACAGAAAACGCAACAATTGCAGTGAAGAAGAGACCATTTTAATTATTTTATAGTCTGAAATGTCCATTCAGGATAAACTTGTAATACGAGGACATGCAAAGCTTGAGCATTTATGTAAACATATTGTGTGCAGTGTTCGTCCAATCAGTGACACTGCAAATAAGGATGTTATCCTATGGCTTAGTACAGTACAGTGTGGAACGGCAGTGTATGAATACCCAGGATTAATTGTTCATCTCAGGTAAATGATGATCAGTGTGAAACAAGATAACCCAGGATTCTGTATACCCGGGGTTTACTATTTCAAGTGTGAAAAGCCCTCATGTTTTTCATCCTAATGAAGAGAAGCTCTTATTTTTTAAAAAATGTCTTACTATTAACATGAATATCCCACAGTCAATAGAGCCGACCAACTGTTGTGGAACAGTCTAAAACAATAGAACATTATTAAGTTATTCCTGGAAAAGATGTGACAGATATAACAACACACTATCTGTATAAGTAGCTTATGTCTTTATGAGAGCCTTTTAAAACTAACCTTGTTTTTGATCAGCCTCCATTGTCCTGTGCTGGGGTGAGTCTGCTTGTCAATTTACTGCAACATAATCAAACAGAAATATTATATATAATGTAACCATAAAAATTGTACAAGAGAGACAAGTTTCATTGTTCTCAAGCAAAAATGACCACTTACTGCAAATTCAGAATATAAAAGAAACTTTCAGAACGTCATCCAAATTAACAATATCTATATTTGGCAATTCATATCACATGTTTGGTTGTGTATTTGATTTGATTTTAATAGGACATATTCAGACACATGAAATATTGTTTGTATTTTGTTAGCTTAAGCACATTGTGCTTATATATAAATATATCTACTTGAAACTTTGAAGATGAGATGACATTTTTGACCAAATCATGCAGAAAACCAACTAATTCTAAAGGGATAACAAATAAATACTATTTCTTGCCACTCAAAACATTCATACCTTCATGGACAGCTGCTTTTTGAAGTGAATTTGAAGGTGTGCATTCAACTAGTGCCATCTGGTCAGTTTAAAAACACTGGGCAGTGAAAACTGTTGCAGAATGTCTTGCATTGATGAAAATGAAGTAAAGCTGAGCCTCTCCAAATCGTAATGTGCCTCTATAAATTCGAAAAAAATCCACATAAAACACATTGGTCAGTATCAGAAAAGGTAATTAAATAAAAAATACAGCGCCAACAACAAAGTAAAATCACAAACAATAAATATGTAACTTAAAGAAAGACCATATCAACAGATGCGAGAGACATCGTAAAGCTCGTTTAAAAAAAGATTAGAGCCACGTGCTGTATAAAGTGTTAATACAACAACTATGGATCAAATACACAACACAAATAAACTTGATAGATTAAAACCACAACACAAAAACAACTGTTTACCGTATTCTCTTTTTCCGCCATGCCGATTGTTTAGTTTTCGTTAACTCCGCCCACTTCCGGTCCTCAGACTGTTGTGAGTGACGTCACTGTGGCGTGGCGCTGTTGCTCTCAGACTGTTGTGAGTGACGTATATGGGTTCTGCGGTTCTGCAGTTGGTTATTATTGGGTATCACACTGGTATCACAGCGTTCCAGAACTACAAGGTCCATGCGGCAGCATACAGACTTGTCGGAAGGACTTTCACAGAAACCCGCGCAAACTCCGAACATACTGTATCATACTGAGTCACTGCTTAGTTTAATTGAAATCATCCTGGCTATCACAATGGGAAAATGTACCTTTAAAGATCTATGGCTCGCAGACGGTGCGTTTAGTAGCTGGCTCAAGCCAGGCCCGGTTCAACGGGGGTGCTAAGCACCCTCAAACGCAAGTAAAAGCACCCTCAGTTGATACTGTAATAATATTGGCGAAACAGATTTGGCAGATTTGCACATTTGTTTCCTCTGGAGAACGTCAAACGCATATATTACAGCGAGTGTTTGCAGCGGTGAGTATTGCAGCCAATGATTGCAATCACAGATATAGTTATTGATCTCTTGAACGCGATCAGAATCTCACTGCTCAAAACGGCAGCGTTTTTAGGCTAACGTTATGCAGTAAATGCAGGCTCGCGAAACCTCATTAACAAGACACGATGTAGGTAAGATATTTATTGTTGACAACTTAATTTTTATAAAATCTTTGTGAGATCGCGATGAACTGACAAAGCAACAGCATTTTAGTGATCGTAGCGATCTTGGCTTGCTTTCGAGGCTACAGTCTGTAACATTCATTGAATAAAACTATTATTTCTAAGAGGACCGACGGCCAATCGCATGCAGCAAAGTTTAGGAAGTGACATCTAAATATAAATGCCACTCTGCTCGAGACAGAAATATCCTCCTGAGACCCAAAATAGAGGTTTTAATTATATTTTAGCGAATTTCTCTGCACAGTTTTAAGTCTGGATATTCTTATGAAATATGAGACATTCTTATGAAAATATTATTACACGTCTTTTTACTATTACATATTGTCCCAAAACACATGAATATACAAATTATATTCAGTGTATAGATGCATTGCATAGAATGGGAATGGTATATGGCCATGTTTACACACATATTGCATAGTAAAATGGTATATCAAATTATTCTTTTATATCTTTCATAACATTGAGAATCATCTTTATACAAGGTTTGGATAAAAAAAGCTTGAAGCATAAAAATTGACTGGTGAATGAATAGACAAAAACAATGGGATTTTTTTTTTCATGTCTTTTCATTTTCTCAATAAATAGTTCTGGTGTCCTCTACAGAGCAGAGGATATAGCATATAACATAGGACTTTTTTTAATGCTCCAAACAATGTAAAAGCTAAAAAAAATCTAAATTCACAAAAACTTTTTTTCTGGTTCTCAGGAAGATGATGAGTTAAAATACTAGTAACGCATTAAAGCAATGGAAAGGCAGACTAATAGATTAATATACAATTTGAAGCAAAATATTTGTGAAATTCCAATTATTGGTAAAAGTGAATAGTAAATAAATAATCATACATTTCGCACTGTACACTGCTGTGGTGGAGCACATTTACTGGAGCACCCTCAGTAATTTCAGAAGCACCCTCAGGGATTTGATTCTGGAACCGGGCCTGGCTCAAGCCCATCGCTAACAATCGGTATCAAGCCTATTGCACTCTGTGTAAGAAGACGTTGGAGCTGTCTAGTTTAGGCATAAAAGCCTTGAAGTCGCATGCAAAGTTGGAAAAGCATATCGTTGCTGTAAAAGGCCTGCAGCGGGTGCAGGCGATCCGTCAATGCTACAATTGTTAAGTGTTCCTGTGTTCTTGATACTCAAGAAAAAGAAGGCGAAGGCTTCAGTTTCTTAATCTTAAGTAAGAAATAATAGAATTACTCTTTAAATAATAAAACTTGTTACTTTCAATGAAAGTCAATAATAAAGACTTTTGAAAGGAATTTTAATGACTGAAGTTATTTATCGTAATTCGTGTAGGTCATAAATTTAAATCATAATGGTCATAAAAAGGTCTTAAAAAGTCTTAAATTTGACTGATTAAACCCTGCAGAAACCCTGACACACAAACACACAAACACACATACACGCACACACACTGCCCCTGCCCCTAAACCTACCCATCACAAGAAACATTCTGTATTTTTACATTTTCAAAAAAAGCATCATTTAGTATGTTTATAAACCATTTACATTCACGTGGAATCACACGGCGTACACATACACGCGGAATTACACGGCGTAGACATACACGCGGAATCACACATGCACGCGGAATCACACATGCACGCGGAATCACACATACACGCGGAATCACACGCCGTATACATACATGCGGAATCACACGCCGTATACATAAACGCGGAATCACACATAAACGCGGAATCACACATACATGCGGAATCACACGCCGTATACATAAACGCGGAATCACACATAAACGCGGAATCACACATACATGCGGAATCACACGCCGTATACATACACATACACGCGGAATCACACATACACGCGGAATCACACATACACGCGGAATCACACATACATGCGGAATCACACATACATGCGGAATCACACGCCGTACACATACACGCAGAATCACACATACACGCGGAATCACACATACACGCGGAATCACACATACACGCGGAATCACACATACACGCGGAATCACACGGCGTATACATACACGCGGAATCACACATACACGCGGAATCACACATACACGCGGAATCACACATACACGCGGAATCACACGCCGTATACATAAACGCGGAATCACACATAAACGCGGAATCACACATACATGCGGAATCACACGCCGTATACATAAACGCGGAATCACACGCCGTACACATACACGCGGAATCACACATACACGCGGAATCACACGCCGTACACATACACGCGGAATCACACATACACGCGGAATCACACATACACGCGGAATCACACATACACGCGGAATCACACATACACGCGGAATCACACATACACGCGGAATCACACACCGTATACATACACGCGGAATCACACATACACGCGGAATCACACGGCATATACATACACACGGAATCACACGGCGTATACATACACGCGTAATCACACGCCGTATACATACACGCGGAATCACACATACACGCGGAATCACACGGCATATACATACACACGGAATCACACGGCGTATACATACACGCGTAATCACACGCCGTATACATACACGCGGAATCACACGGCGTACACATGCACGCGGAATCACACAGCGTACACATGCACGCGAAATCACACGGCGTAGACATGCACGCGGAATCACACAGCGTAGACATGCACGCGGATAGCTCAAAATGCGTACAGATAACACGCCATTTGGCTTTAGAAAGTGGCGTGTATGTTTACGCAAAGTCATGATGTCATGTTGAAATATGATAGTTACATGATTGGCTGTTAGCCTGTCACTCCCTATGTTGCTTGGTTACCAGAGAGCGAGTGCCTTTGTTCATGAAACCAAACTTGCTTCACAACCTCTGGTTTCTTACGATGAAAAAAAAAATTATCGAACGCATTGTTTATTGATATCGATTACGTGTCTATCGCGATACATATCGTTATCGTTTTATAGCCCAGCACTAATCTAATCAGATGTTTATAATCTATCTTTCTGTCTTATCAAAGAGAATCCGCACACACAGGACGCTCAGAATGCCTGGTATAATAAAGGGGTCTTTTCAACTTCCAGGTAAAATTATTTTTGATTTATGTCGATTTCTTGCCTGTTTCTGGTTTTAGTTGTAATCCTCACCTGATCCAGTCACAAGCAGCTGCTGCTGGAGTTCAGTCTCATGCTGTATTTTGTGGATCCTTGAGGTTTCTATATATATTAGGAAGGAAGCTTGAATCAAGAGAAAACTATACTTACTACAAAGGTATTAGAAGATCATACGGCCAAAAAGTATGTTGCTCTTTCTCCATGACAAAACTTTTTACAAACCCGTTTCCTTTTGTGAACTTTGAGTCTTGCCATAAACCGTGTTTACTAGGGATGCACGATATATCGGCAACATATCGTTATCGGCTGATAAATGATTATTTTTGATGTTATCGTTATCGGTCCAATAAGAAAATTTGACCGATATAGTCAAGCCGATAGATAATGTATTATTTCCTTCAGCTGAGACGGACGCGCTGTCCACCATGATGGGTTTGAATTGCTCTAAATATGTTTGGAATCACTTCGAAAAGGAAAATACAGTTATGTGCAACATGTGCAGCGCAAGTCTTCTATAATCTACATAAAATGATAATGAGAATAGAATAGGCTGTAAAAGAGCGTTGTGTTTCAGCGCGTTTGTTGAGGGAAGAGCGCGCCCACGGAGTTACACCTTCATGACGAGCACAGTCAAGTTCGCTTGTGCATTCACAGCCTTTTGTGCCATTGTAAGTTGTAATATTATATTTATTATTATTCTGTGTATGTAATATCATATAGGATGCGTTTGGTTGAGTTAATAAACGATGCAGTAAAGCACTTCATTGTACCGGTCTTTAGCTTCAGCGCGCGCCCACGGAGTTACATCTTCATGACGAGCACAGTCAAGTTTGCTTGTGCATTCACAGCCTTTTGTGCCATTGTAAGTTGTAATATTATATTTATTATTTTGTGTATATAATCCCATATAGGATGCGTTTGGTTGAGTTAATTAACGATGCAGTAAAGCACTTCATTGTACCGGCGCGCGCATTTCAAACAGAAATGCACAGCATTAATAACTACTGGGACTGTCCTATACATAACACTGCAATGAGAATATTTCTGTTATAAAACGTAGTGAATTCTCTGGGTTTAGTTGTTTTTCAGCGCGCTGTTGTGGGAAGCGTCAACAACACATTCTGACCAGCACAGTCAAGTTCGCTTGTGCATTCGCGTCATTTTAAGCATATGTAAGTCGTAATATTACGTTTTTGTAGTATAAACATCTGATTAAAGTCATATAGGATGTGTTTGGTTAAGTCAATAACCCGCAGTGCTTCACTGTACCGGTGATCATCTTCAGTTTCAGCACGCTCTCAAACAGGGGAAGAGCATCCACAGGAGTTATAACCCTTCACCTATGCGTGATTTTGTGCTAATATAAGTTGTAATATTATATTTATTTTGTATAATTATCTGATTGTTCTCATATATGATGCGTTTAGTTGTTAATTAAACTTCTAAGCGCTTCAGTTTATGGTTGTTCGTTCATTCTCTCCAGCTTCAGCGCGCTCTCAAACAGCAACATTATTCCTAATAGACTAGACTAATATTACAGATGTTTACTATTACTGTAATATTAAACATATTTTTTTTTCAAAAACACAGAAGCATTATTTTTTATAATTAGCACTTTTATTGTTCTCGTATCATTTCCATCAACAATATGGTTTGATTAAAACCATTTCTTTATCGTCTGTGCGGAGGTTATTTCATGCACTTGCATTCTGATTCTTTATTATGCAGCCTAAGTAATGCTGTTCAATTACTTGTTTGCATTATTTAGGTATATTATTTTTATTTTTTAGACAATATAATTTTTGGTAACATTTTACAAATAAGGTCTCATTTTATTAATGCATTAACTATCATGAACAAACAGAGAGCAATAACCTTTGTGTCTTTTAGTAATAAAATGTTTGTGTTTTGTAACAGTCCATTCACAGTTCATACCTAATGTTAAAAGACACAACTTTGGGTCTGAATATGTTGAGATTAACATGAACTAAAATTAATAAATCCTGTTGAAGTATTGTTCATTCATTGTTGGTTAACTAATACTAACAAAAATTAAACCTTATTGTAAAGTGTTAAAAAAAAAATTTGGCCATAGGAGTGTAAAATTAATTTGAAAAGGTAAGGAATCTCACACTGGTTCAAATAGGCTACTGTAGTGTATAGGTTTGATTTATGTTGAAGTGTTTGGGACATGGCTTTTAATGGTGAGCCTTTTGTTTTTGTAATCAGGCTCTCAGAGTTTATTAAAATTTGTATTTAGATTTATCGGCCAATATATCGGTTATCGGCTTTAAAATATTAAGAATTATCGGTTATCGGTATCGGCCAAAATGTTCATATCGGTGCATCCCTAGTGTTTACAGTTTCAATCCAAAAGTGTTTAACCCTCTGGTCCTCTTCGAAGCATTTTAATGCTTCGTCTCTTTCGACCACGAAGAAGCCAAGTGTGACCCTTAAAGGGGCACTTCAGCGCTTGGGAGGATGAATGTGTATTTAAACTGGGTCATTTATGTAGTAGAAATGTTAAATTACTTTTGAATTTGGTGCCTTCTAGACCGAGAAAAGACAGAAAATGTATTTTGAAGCTTCGTAAACATACTTCATTCCTTCTATCCACCCGACTGCTGCATTCCGTCCGTCAGATTTCCTTTTGCAGCGTTGAGCATAACCAATCACACGCGTTTCTGTCGAGCGTCATGGCCAATCAGAGGCGTTCAGATTAGTCATCGCTGAGTTTTGTTCAGTGCGCGCACTCTGACTGAATTCTTACTGAAACTCATGAATTCTCCTGTCATCATAAACAACAAAGTGCAGATGTAAGAGAATTATTTCGCAGTGTCGTCAGCTTCCGTGATTTTAACAGGAGTGTTTGTGAGAGAGCGCTTAAACTTGCGCCAGACCCAAATTATGGACAGCTTCATGATCGGTCACATTCTCTGCTCCCATTCTGTATAGTTTATTCCGGTTAATATAATCTGTTCATCATGCTAAGATCACAAAGTCTTCATTTTCTAATGCATTAAAATAATTTGTTTGTAGTTTTATCTGTGTAGTCAGAATATGACGTGCAGTTTCCCCAAACACAAAAACATTTTATGTATCTTTTAATCGACAAATCATTATTAGCCTACAATATCAAGAGCATATCAATAACTGAAAATGACTCTGTAAAGAGTTCCTGTTCATTTTATAATTTGAGTAACATTAAACAGTGTGTAAATAAACATTTAAGCTATTACATATTTCAGATACAGCTTCTGTTCCACCTTTGCAGTGTAAAGATGGCTTTTGTTAATGATAATTGTATTGGTAACGTCTAGTATTCTGATTGATTGAAGTAATTGGTTATTTAGTCGCCCAGACATTGTAGAGGGTTGAGACTATAGATGATCATGTTAATGCATATATAAATGCAGTCCATGTTCATAAACAATTTTTGTAAATGTTTTTCAGTAAACTGACCCTTTTTTGTTTATTTTTTAGGTTTTCATCAAATTTATTAAAAATAAATCCTTGACTCTTGATAAATCAACAGAAGGGGTAAGTTAACAAGACTTTATTCTTCATGAAATGATTTGTAGTAAAGTGTTGAGAGATAAACGTATTACACAACCAGAGCCTAGAAGCACCGTTGTAAAGTTTATTTCTTTCATCTTTAATTTCCCTCTCTTTAGTTGGGAAAATCATAGAATTATATAGAATATGGCGTTGCATGAGAAACAAAGACATCTTAGTCAGGTGGATTCTCCCAAATTGTGCCTTTGAATGAGTTCTTTAAACAACGCAAAGGTCAGTTTGGCTATTTGAACACACATCACTGACTTGTTTAAGATGATGATATTTTACTAAACACTGGAAATGTATTTGTTGCAGCAAGTGAAGAGGGTTTATTCAGGTCCAGAGAGCGTGCTATACATCTGTCAAGACTACACTTGAGATTTGTGCTGTTTGATATCAACAGAGCAATTCTGCCTAAGAAAAAAAAAGTAAGAAATGTTTTTTGTTTAATTCATGCCTTTTAAATCAAATGACCCCTTTTCGATGTAAAACAGAACCTTATTTTCATTCTCATTTCATTCTCATTATTTGACAGGATAATGATTCTAGTTCAGCAGCAGCTCCATCAGTGGCTTTTACTCTCCCGACGGTCTGCCTTCCACTCCTGCAGCCGAGCCTCAGGTTAAAGCTGGATCCTCTTCAGCTACGAGGGATGGATTGTTCCTTTATTCCAGTGATCCACAAATTCAAAACGTGCATACATCAAGAAGTGACTCCACCCACCATCTACTGCTGTACAGTTGTAGCAAGTTCTCACTACAACCAATCAGGGCAGCCTTGTCCTGAAATAACCTTGTTGCTCATTCATTTATTTTGCCGAAACAGGAAAAGTTATTCAGCTAAACCACAGAATTAGGTTTTATTGCCTTTGAAAATGCTAGAGAAAGAGCTTTACATCTCTTTATGGGAACACAGTTATTAAAGCGTTTAGGTAACACTATCCTGTGCAAGTAACCGACTGCCACCAATACAGCCACCTCTCTGGATATATCTCCAGTGATTACTAAAAAAAAACATCAAACAATAAGCCATCAGTGTTTAGAAAGCCAACTTGCATCCTTCCTTGATTTGGGCAGTGACACCAAAGTCTATTAACTTTATAAGCATGGTGTCCGGGTTGATGAGAATGTTTGCAGTATGTGTGTGTCGTCATGATGTACATCACACTTCATGCAGTGCCTCAGTGAGTTGCCGCATAATGCCTTTCGCTAATTCTTCAGTCAGGCAACAATGGCTATCAATGTAATCCCTCAAGGCGATGGAACGATGGTCATACTCCATGATTAAGATGGATGTATCTTCCACATAAAACCAGTCGTATAACTTTATGACGTTCTCTTAAGTCCTTCCAGTTTGCACCTTCGACATCACACGTGCCTTTTCAAATGCTGGTTTGGAAATCTCTGGCTATAGATCGACAAAGTTAGATGATTCATAACTAATTTCAAACATTTAAAGATAAAAGCAATACAATATACATCTACTTCACAGCTTATGTTTCTTTTTCAACTCACCAAATTAATGGGGGACAAGCGCTGGTGAATCCATTTGATGGCCACCTAAAAATGAAGAAAAACAGTAGTTGTATACATTTGTGAATTTGATCAATATTTCTTTACATTCTTTTAAACATGTTTGCACTGATGGTTTAAGCAACATACTTGTTTGTCATCCCATCTTCTAATTCCGAAATAGACACGACCATAGCTTCCTCTTCCAAGCTCTTCCTCCACTTCGTAAAGAGATAACCGTATCCCGTGCAAGTAACCGACTGCCTCTGATACTGCCACCTCTCTGGATACAGTGTTGAACTGAAAATCCTGTTCATCTGTTCCTGTAAACAATATATCTCCAGTGATTTGTTGAAAACATCAAACAATAAGCCATCAGTGTTCAGAAAGCCAACCTTGATTTGGGCAGTGACACCAAAGTCTATTAACTTTACAAGCATGGTGTCCGGGTTGATGAGAATGTTTGCAGTATGTGTGTCGTCATGATGTACATCACACTTCATGCAGTGATGCAGCGCATCAGCGAGTTGCCACAATGCCTTTCACTGATTCTTCAGTCAGGCAACAATTCTTTCTGATGTAATCCGTCAAGGTGATGGAACGATGGTCATACTCCATGATTAAGATGGATGTATCTTCCGAATAAAACCAGTCATATAACTTTATGACTTTCTCTTGCACCTTCGACGTCACACGTGCCTCTTTAAATATCGGTTTGGAAATCTCCGGCTAAAGATTGAGAAAAAGTTAGATGATTCATAACGAATTTCAAACATTTAAAGATGAAAACAATACAATATACATCTACTTCACAACTGATGTTTCTTTTTCAACTCACCAAATGAATGGTGGGCAAGTGCTGGTGAATATATTTGATAGCCACCTAAAAAAATGACAAATAAATAAATTTGTTTTATACATTTGTGAATCGGAACAATATTTCTTAACATTCTTTTAAACATGTTTTGATAAACCGTCAGTGTTAACAGTGTTGAAGCAACATACTTGTCATCCCATCTTCTAATTCCGGAATAGATACGACCATAGCTTCCTCTTCCAAGTTCTTCCTCCACTTCGTAAAGAGATAACCGTATCCCGTGCAAGTAACCGACTGCCTCTGATACCGCCACCTCTCTGGATACAGTGTTGAACTGAAAATCCTGTTCATCTGTTCCTGTAAACAATATATCTCCAGTGATTACTGAAAACATCAAACAATAAATCATCAGTCTTCAGAAAGCCAACTCACATCCTTCCTTGATTTGGGCAGTGACACCAAAGTTTATTAACTTTCTATTCCTGGTGTCCGGGTTGATGAGAATGTTTGCAGTATGTGTGTCGTCATGATGTACATCACACTTCATGCAGTGCCTCAATGAGTTGCCACATAATGTCTTTCACTGATTCTTCAGTCAGGCAACAATTGTTTCTGATGTAATCCTTCAAGGTGATGGAACGATGGTCATACTCCATGAAGTGAAGTAAACATTAGAGATGCTTTGCCACAAGATGCAAATGTAGGAACTACACTAACTATGGTGATGCGGATCATCTTCCGAGATGGTATTCTTTGAAGCATCCACGTTGTTGGGACCCTTCCGCATCATCAGCAGGGATCTCGGGGTCTCAGGTGTTTCGCCCCTTAACCTGAACACCTCGCCTGAGTGGGGCAGCAAAGACTGACTAGCCTTCACCTGCAGAAGGGTTCCAGCAGAAGGGTTCCAACTGTGGGCTCTCTTCAGCCACAGCCATCTTGAACGGGACTCGGCTGCTGCAGCTATGCCCCTGGTGGCTATCTTCAGCTGTTTAGGCTCCAGGCCCACCCTCTGGAGGAAGTAGCGCACAGATTTGGCTGGGAACCCGCGGCAGCCGACTTCAATGGGATAGCTGGTTGCGTGCCACCCCTTTAGAACTGCTTCGTCGACCAGGTCTTGGTACTTGGCTTTTTTCAGTTGGTGGGACGTGGCTAGCCTCTCTTCCCAGGGCACCGTGAGCTCAGCAATTATGATGGTTTTCATGCTCTTAGATAACAGGACCATATCTGGACGGAGAGTGGTCACTGCCACCTCCTGTGGGAAGACAAGCTTCCTCTTCAGGTCCACTCTCAACTCCCAGTCAGAAGCTCGTTGCAAAATAAAGGGTGGGTTCTTAGCCACCTTGCCGGACTTATGAGCCTTGTCCCCTTCCCTCACAAAAGGTATGGCTTCGGGCGGATGGGCCTGCTTGTTGTTGACCTTGACTTGCCGCTGTTCCACCCATTTAGCAATTTCCGTGAGGACCTTGTCGTGCCTCCATCTGTACCGCCCTTCTGCCAATGCCCTTGGACAACCGGTCAGGATGTGGTTCAGTGTACAGGAGGCTGCAAGATGGATCTTCCCCTCCGCCCCAGATACTTAGGTTTCTTGAAGTTGGCAGCAGATCAGTCACCGAGCGCAGGATAAAGCTTAAATTCCCTTGGTTGATCTGCCACAGTTCCTTCCATGACAGCGGTCGCTCCTGTGCCTGGTCCCACTGTGTCCATCGACCCTGGGCTGCAAGCCCGATCGCTTTCACCTGGCGCTCCTCTTCCGCTGCCTCACGGACTCTGTGCACGACGAGACCTCTTCTGCCTCTGGCATCAGCCCTGCTCCACCTCTTCTCACTGTAGTGTCCCAGGCCCAGGCGTCCCTGGCACACCACTTCCTCGATTTCCTGGTGCTTCCAGTGGGATTCTGCTTCCATCACGGCTTGCTGGGGCTTCCACTTCCTGCCGCATTTGATGGTCTTGCTTGCATATCTTACTTTCCCATCATTAGATGTAAGGAGTGTACTGACTGCCCTTGCTTTGGTTGCTTTAAACTCCTCGACTACTGATGAGACTGGCAAGGGAAGCTTGGAGGTCTTGCTGTACTAGTTGATTGCGCTGAATGATGGGGGGCCTCCCAGCCACTTCCGCAAGAACTTACTGCAAAGTCTTTCCATTCCTTCCACCTGGGACATGGGAAATTCGTAAAGTAGGAAGGGCCATTGCAGCCTGGGTATGATGCCATACTGAAAACACCAGACTTTAAACCTCCCGAGCAGTTGGCTGTGCTCGATTGCCTTAAGCCAGGTGTTCAGCTGGGCCTTGGTATTAGTAAGATTGCCGCTGTCCTTCAAGGAGCTATCATACTGCTTTCCAAGGCATCGGATATTTTGATCCTGGATTGTTGGCATTACAGATCCTTGGATGTTGAAGATGTTTCCTGTTAGCTTCCCCTTCAAGATACTGAGGCTCCTTGACTTTTCCGGTTTAAACTGCAGGCGTGACCATGTCTTTTCCAATGCACTCAAGATCCACTGTGTTCCCTGGATAGATGGAGTCATCACGTCACATCATCCATGAAAGCGCGACAAGCGGGGTGTCTCATGCCTTCCTTTGCTTTCCGGCCTTTGCACTGCATTCCTCCTGCCTTTAGTAACAAATTCATAGCTGCTATAAACAGGGCCACAGAAATTGTGCATCCTGCCATGATGCCCTTCTCGAGCCTTTACCATTTGGTGGTAACGCTTCCCACGGTGAACCTCATCTGCAGCGTATCCATATGTGCCATTACTAGCTTAACTACGTCTGATGGAACACGGTAGTGATCCAATGCCTTTCGGATTAGCTGGTGTGGGACGCTTGGGTAGGCTTTAGCAAGGTCTAGCCAGACGACAGATAGTGTGTTGTTGTTACTCTTGGCTTCATTGATGAGCTGGCTAATCACTGCTGAATGCTCCAGGCAGCTGGAATATCCCAGTACTCCTCCTTTTTGGACTGGGATCGATGAACTCATTAGCGAGCAGGTATGTTGTTAGCCTTTTGGCGATGATGGACCAGAAGATTTTCCCCTCTACGTCTAGTAAGGAAATCTCCCGAAACTGGTCGAGTCTCGTGGAATTGAACTCTTTTGGCACAAAGCAGCCCTCAGCGAGAGTCCAGAGCCCGGTTCCAGCTTCTTCTTCCACAGTGTCCGTAGGAGCTTTGAGAGCCTCTTCAGCAGCAGTGAGCAGCATTTGTAGATTTTATAGGTGGTGCCTGATGGTCCTGGGGCTGATCCCGCCCGCGCTTTTGTTACCACTGCCCTCACTTCATCCATGGTGAAGTCTGCCATGTTAAAAGGGGTGTGTGGTGTAAGAATCGGCAGTTGGAAAGGACACTCACCCAGAGGAATACCTCTAGAAGAGTCTCCATGTGCAGCCGCCACGCTGTTTTCTATCTCCTCCTTTGCACATGACAGAGTCCTACCCTTGGGCTTTCCTAGTCGGTCCGCTGTGAATTGGAAGGGGTTATTGTAAAAGGCTTTCCTCTTTCGGCGCTTCTCCCTCTGTTTCTCCCGTATGGTCTCAGCTCTCCGAAGCGGAGTTAGCCTTTTCCGCGTCTCTGTGCTGATCTCATCCAGGGCCGCTCTTTCCTCCTCTTTGATCTGCCGCTGTCTCCTGCTAGGTCCTGCTGGTGGCCTGGGAGTCTTGACTTCTTTCGCACCAAAGGTGTCGTGGCACGCCTGGTACACAACTTCAACTATAATCTTGATCTTCTTGACTGCATCTCCTTTCAGAGTGTTTTCCAGGATGGATCTAGTTGGGCCCATTAAGATGGATGTATCTTCTGAATAAAACCAGTCATATAACTATGACTTTCTCGGAAATCTTCTCGGTTTGCACCTTCAACATCAAACGTGCCTCTTTAAATATTGGTTTGGAAATCTCTGGCTAAAGATTGAGAAAAAGTTAGATGATTCATAACTAATTTCAAACATTTAAAGATGAAAACAATACAATATGCATTTACTTCACAGCTTATGTTTCTCTTCTCAACTCACCAAATGAATGGGGGGCAAGTGCTGGTGAATATATTTGATAGCCACCCAAAAAAATGAAAAAATAAATACATTTGTTTTATACATTTGTGAATCTGAACAACATTTCTAAACATTCTTTTAAACATGTTTTGATAAACCATCAGTGTTGAAGCAACATACTTGTCATCCAGTCTTCTAATTCCGGAATAGATACGACCATAGCTTCCTCTGATACCGCCACCTCTCTGGATACATTGTTGAACTGAAAATCCTGTTCATCTGTTCCTGTAAACAATATATCTCCAGTGATTACTGAAAACATCAAACAATAAGCCATCAGTCTTCAGAAAGCCAACTCACGTCCTTCCTTGATTTGGGCAGATCTACCAAAGTTTATTAACTTTATTAGCATGGTGTCCGGGTTGATGAGAATGTTTGCCATATGTGTGTCGTTATGATGATCATCACTTCATGCAGTGATGCAGCGCATCAGCGAGTTGCCACATAATGTCTTTCACTAATTCTTCAGTCAGGCAACAATTCTTTGTGATGTAATCCGTCAAGGTGATGGAACGATGGTCATACTCCATGATTAAGATGGATGTATCTTCCGAATAAAACCAGTCATAACTTTGACTTTCTCGGAAATCTTCTCGGTTTGCACCTTCAACATCAAACGTGCCTCTTAAATATCGGTTTGGAAATCTCTTGCTAAAGATTGGGAAAAAGTTAGATGATTCCGTAAGATACTTTATTGTCATTGTACAAGTACAACGAAATTTAGATTGGCAGCTCTCATAACAGAAATAAATAGACATTTACTGATTGACTATAGACATACACATTCAAATACATAAAACATATTGCGCCATGTATAAAAAGTGATAAAGTGCATGTATTGAATGTCCATCCACATTTAAGAACACAAACAGTCCTCAATCCTTGTTGATTAGTAATGTTACTGGAGGGAATAAAGGGGCTGTGGAAGAGTGGAAGGTCCGATGGCAGCTACAACTTTAGCAAAAAAACTGTACTTTAACCTATTTGTCCTGGACTTAATAGCCCTATATCTCCTCCCAGACGGTAAAGGGACAAACATTCTGTATCCTGGATGGGTGGGATCCATGATGATGCTGCTAGCCTTTGTGTATAACCGATCAGCATAGACCGTATCCAAACTTGGGAGCTCAGTACCTATGATGCGCTGTGCTGTTTTAACAACACGGTAAAATTCTTTGTGATTTTCACCAGTACAGCTAGCATACCACACAGTAATCCCATAAGAAAGAATACTCTGTATGGTACAGTGATAAAAATTTATTAAAAGCTGTGTGGTAAAAGCTTCATTTTTCGAAGAAAGAATAGCCTTTGTTGTGCTTTTTTAACCAGATAAGAAGTATTGATGGACCAAGAAAGATCTTTCGTAATGTAGACTCCAAGAAATTTGATGTCATTTACCCTCTCCACTTCCTCTCCATTAACGAACAACGGTGAAAGGGTGGTCTTCCTAGACCTCCTGAAGTCTATGATGATCTCTTTGTTTTTTTTGGTGTTCAGGACCAAATTATGGTCAGTACACCAATGAGTCAGATGTTTAACCTCTTCTCTGTAGGCTGTTTCTTCATTTTCTGAGATGAGGCCAACAATAGTCGTATCATCAGCAAACTTTATTATGGAGTTGGACGGATGGATTGGAGTACAATCGTGGGTAAAGAGGGTGAATAATGCTGGACTGAGCACACACCCCTGTGGCACGCCCATGTTCAGGATGATTGTTGAAGAGGTGCACTCACCTATTTTGACATTCTGGGGCCTATTAGTAAGGAAATCCATAATCCATGAACAGAGTTGTATCTATTCCCAACTCGCATAATTTACATATCAGTTTGTGAGGGATGACAGTAATTAAAGCAGAACTAAAAATCAATAAACAGCATCCTAACATAACTGTTTGGCTGTTCTAGATGTGTCAGAGCTGTATGAAGTGCAATTGAGATGGCATCATCTGTAGATCTGTTTGCCTGATAAGCAAATTTATGGCTATCCAGATCCTTAGGCATACTAGCTTTAATGTGCGACAGTATAAGTCTCTCAAAGCACTTCATAATGACAGGAGTCAGGGCAATTGGGTGAAAGTCATTAAAATATTCAACTGCAGCTCCTTTAGGTACAGGAATAATAGTGGTAGACTTCAGGCAGGTAGGGACAATAGCCAGTTGTAGTGAGCGATTGAAGATACTTGTAAACACTCCCGCTAACTGATCTGCACATGTTCTCAGTGTGCGGCCTGAGACTCTGTCAGGTCCTGACGCCTTGTTGATGTTGATTTTCCTCAGAGTGGCTCTCACTTGATGATGCTTTAGGACAATTGCCTGCCCATTCTGTTTTGCTCCAGGATGGACGCTACTGTTATTTTGATCATTAAAGCGAGCAAAGAAATGATTCAGGGAATCAGGGAGACATGGATCATCACTGCAACTTTCTCTTCTCAACTCACCAAATGAATGGGCGCAAGTGCCCGTTAATAAATTTGATGGCCACCTAAAAAAAACAAAACATTTCATTTGTTTTTTACATGTTTTAAACTTTTAAACATGTTTTGATCAACACTGTAAACACTGATGGTTTAAGCAACATACTTGTTTGTCATCCTGTCTTCTAATTCCGGAATAGACACGACCATAACGTCCACGTCAAAGCTCTTTTTTCACTATATAAAGAGATTCAAATGATCCTGAAAAACACACAACATAGACACGGCATCTCAATAAAAACCCGTCTCCGGCGTGTTGACTCAGATTGTTCGAATATTACAATTAAATAATACTTAAATCGATATGTCATCCTCAATAAACCCATCTCCAGCGTGTTGCCTCCGATCATTCGAATATTGCACTTTAATAATTATTTAATCAACATCATCCTCAATAAACTCGTCTCCAGCATGTTGCCCCCGGTCCCTCGAATATTCTGATCTTTTATGACCTCTGAGCTGTAAAGCTGCCAGAATAATAATAATAATAATACGCTGTTTGTTAATTGGCCAGAGGAGAACTGGCACCCCGACTGAGCCTGGTTTCTCCCAAGGTTTATTTTTCTCCACTAGATCACCTGATGGGGTTTTGGTTTCCTTGCCATTGTTGCCTCTGGCTTGGCGTGCTCAGTTGGGGACACTACATTTTTCAACTAAACATCGAAATACATCTAATTAATAAACTAAATTAACCATTTAAACTAAATTACTGATCTAATTATTGATCTAAAGCCCACACTGTCACTGTATGATAATTGAAATGAACTGATGACATCAGCATTTTTTCCAGAATGGCTATACAGCTGAATAAAATTATGCTGCATTATTTTCCTGTTTAACACTGTAAAGCTGCTTTGAAACAATCTACATTGTTAAAAGCGCTATATAAATAAAGTTGACTTGACTTGACAACATGTTAATACAGCATGAGACTCTAGCAAAATATTATCAAGCATGTTTTATTAACCATTTATTTTTAAACATTTATTTACACTTTTTTTTACAACAACACTCCAAACAGCATTTGTTAATCTTATTTACATTTATGCATTTGGCAGACGCTTTTATCCAAAGTGACTTATATTGCATTCAAGGTACACATTTTTACATTTTGTCAGTTCCTGGGAATCGAACCCATGACCTTGGTGTTGCTAGCGCCATGCTCTACTGTTTGAGCTACAGGAAAGCTATTTGCTGTTCATTTCACCATTTACTGATGCATTATTAAAAGTTGTATCTGTTAATATTTTTTAATGGACCTGAGCTGACATGAAATAACAATGAACAGTTGTATATTTATTAACTAATATTAACTACTGTAAAAATGCATTGCTCATTGATAATGTTAGTTAATACATTAACAAAATTTACCTAATGGGACATTATTGTAAAGTGTTACCAACTGGTCATTCCAAGAATGCTGATATTTCACCAATATCAATAGAATTAAACAGTTTCTTCTGTATTTCTAGTTTGTATTGTGGATCATTCATTGCCAGATTTAACCTGATTCTCATGTTTAAGTATCTGTTATGTGCTTGACAAATAATGTATGCTAAACTAACATGGTTTTAAAGTTTTTATTATTTGATAATGTTTCCTGAGGTGTACTTATATTGTTAGCATGACTTTTACATCATAACGTCATAATTTAGATAGAAAAAGACTTTTTCTATCTTGATATTAGCCCTCTGGCTTGAATGCTCTGTTTGAAGGGGCGTGTCTGCTGTGAGACTTCAGTAAAAACGCCCTCTGTTGTGATTGGCTGACAGAGAGAGACGGACTGCATGTGGACCAGAAAGACGGAGAGCTGGAGAAAGATTGCTCATAAAGTTATATTGTACTGATTTGTGAGAGCGAGTTTATTTTGTTTGTATCTGAGAGTTCTGAATAAACACGAGCCACGCCGACCCTGTCGTCTTCCTCCTTATTCTACCAGCTTTGTAACATGTGGAACCCCTCGAATACTTTTACAAAAGTTTTTTTAACCATTACAGCTGTCGAAATGAACCAATGGTGAAAGTGTTGATTATATATCACAAGAAAGGCTGCAGTGATGAGCATTGAGCATTTTCGTTTTTGGGTGAACTATCCCTTTAAACAAATTTACACAGACAGCTCTATTCCTCTTGCTATGAAAGAGGACAACTTAAAGAAAAATCTTATACGTCAATGCAAGTAAAAGTTCCGAAGTTAGTTTAGTTGCTATAGAGAGAATTGAACATTTAAGCTCACATGTAGTCATTTTCAAAGCTTTATTTATTGTTTTTAAAGCTTATTTATGTCCTTTATATACAGGGTACCCGCGGGATCTTAAAAAGTCTTAAATGTCTTTAAATTCAAAATCTAAATTTTAAGGCCTTAAAAGTCTTAAATTCGCTGAAGTATTGAGTTCTAGGTCTTAAATAATTTTAAACGGGTCTTAATTTTCCTACGTCCATGTAACGCTACTCCATTGCTCATTGAAATGCTCCCGCGATGTTTTAGAGAGAGAGAGAGTGTGTGTGTGTGTGTGTGTGTGTGTTGTTAGTTCGTTTTTTCGCTAGTGAGAGACCAACATGCATCTTCTATAGCAGCCAATCAGCTTTCATGTTATTGGCGCGGGTCTCTTTCGGATTGTACCACACACACATCAAACAGATTTTATTCTTCAGCTTCAGTCCTCCAGTTCTTCCAGTTCCGCGATCGTGATAGCAAAGGCAAATCTTTCTCACCTGCCATCTCGTATAATGACCAAATAAAAGTTTGATATGCCCGATAGCACTAAACAAAGAGTTTAAAAAGCGATGGAAACCCCGAACTCATTCGCTACTGACACATGGACTGATGTCAGACTGGCCGCGGATTCTGCACGCGTTTGCCGCCTGTCAGCGCTCGCGCGAGTGAACCGAATCTAGGCACATTCATAGATATCCATATCTACGGGCTCATTACTGTAGGTCTTAAAGTGAAAGCAACCCAATATAGCCTAGCCTATACCCACTCCTGCCTGTATCTGTATATTTAAGTTGTATTTATTTGTCCTATTGTCAAATAAGATTCCTGCATTTTGTTTGTTTTATTGCCATGTGTGACTATTGTGCATCTAATATAATGATATGGTAAATGTGGCATCCTAATTATGAAAAAATAAAATAAACATGCACATTTCTGAAAATGACCGCCACAAAATCAGTAATTTTGATCTCACAAAAAATGTATATACACATACACATACACTACCGGTCAAAAGTTTGAGAACGATTCGATTTTTAAAATGTTTTTTAAAGAAGTCTCTCCTGCTCACCGAGGCTGCATTTATTGGATCCAAAATACAGCAAAAACAGTATTGTGAATATATATATTTTTTTGTACAATTTAAAATAACTATTTTATATTTTAATAATTATCTTAAAATAGAATTTATTTCTGTGATTCAAAGCTGAATTTTCAGCATCATTGCTCCAGACTTTAGAGTCACATAATCCTTCAGAAATCGTTTTTTTTTTTTTTTTTTTTACTTTTTTTATCCATCAAAGGATCCAAAAAAAAATGTTTTACACAACTGTGTTCAACACTGATAATAATCATAAATGTTTGTTGATCATCAGATCCTCATATGAGAATGATTAGTGATTTAGTGAAGGGTCATGTGACACTGAAGACTGGAGTAATGATGATAAATTCAGCTTTGATCACAGGAATAAATGACACTTTACTATATATTCACATAGAAAACAGTCACAACAGAACTGTCACAATATTAAAGCTTTTTGTATTTTTAATAACATAAATGCAGCATTGGTGAGCAGAATGTAAAAACATTAAAAAATCTTACCGTTCTCAGACTTTTAACCGGTAGTGTGTTTGTGTTTGTATATTAATCCTGGTGGGATTGAGCTATGAGGAAGTGCAAGATTACTAATACTTTGTTCAATTTGAATAAATTAATGCTTTGCAAGTAATTTTGTGATTCTGCATTTCCTTTTGTACGTTTTTTTTTTTTTAATTGCGTGATATAGGTCTTAAATTTAATTCATAATGGTCTTGAAAAGGTCTTAAAAAGTCTTAAATTTGACTTGGTGAAACCTGCAGATACCCTGTATATAGGCTATTTATATTCATTTTAACTAAGTGCCTATTAATGATTAATTAACTAAAATGATACATGTGTAATTGATTAAGGGTATAATTACATTAATGATATCTAAATCATTCAAAATTATTATTATTATTATTATAAATAAGCATTGTTAAAACCAGACGCTTTAGTCTTTAAAAAGCACTTGCTATGTAGCGACCTTTAATTTGGAGTAGAAACAGGGGGAGTGGCTTTATTGCATCAGAGGTGTGTCACTTTGCTCACAGCTGATTGGTCCAATTTCAGTTTGAGATCTCTTATCCAGAACATAACCTGCCATGGAGCTTAAAGAGTTATTTCACCCAAAAATGAAAATTCTGTCATTAATTACTCACCCTCATGTCGTTGGACACCCGTAAAGGCCTGTTCACACCGGGACGATTTTCGCGCGCGTTTATCGCCGACGTTTAACGCCTCGTGACTAAACAATGGGCGCCAATATGAGTGTTCACACCGACGCGTAAAACGCCAGGCGTAAAAGCGTCATTTAAAAAAAACGCCTCGGGTTCGTTTTTTTATTTTGACGCAGCGCGTTAAAAACTGGCCGACCAATGAGATCAGCGCTTTTGTTCACGTGCCTGGAGCTGCTGAAGTGACCGTAAAACACTTAAAACTTGGTGGCGCTCAAGCACAAAAACGGTCTTGCCGAGCACACATTGATACGAAGAAGAAGTAGTAAGTAAACAAAGAAGAAGATGGGCTGCTAATGCTGCTTGCCAGTTAGCAAAAAGTGTGTGAATGGTTTTGCCATAGACATAATATATCTGTGGTTTTGGCAAGCACATAAATACTGTCTCTCCTTTTCTTCTGTGTGACAAGCGAGTGTCAGAAGCGTAAGTGCCGCAGCACCACCTTGTGTACCGGGAGCGCATCTACTGAATGTGCACGTTCACTCGGCGCATCGCCAGTGGAAATCGCTTGGGTGTGAACACTCAAGACGCGCCGAAAAACGTCACGAAAAACGCTGGCGATAAGCGCGTGCGATATTCGTCCCGGTGTGTACAGGCCTTAAGACCTCCATTCATCTTCGGAACACAAATGAAGATATTTTAGTTGAAAGCTGATGGCTGAGAAAGGCTTCAGATAGGCCTCCATTGGCATTCAGTACATTTACACTCACAAGATCCATAAAATGCACTTAAAGCGTCATTACAAAGTCCATCTCACCACAGTGACTCTACAATCATTTTACAAAGCGACGACAATAGTTTTTGTGCGAAAAAAAAAAAATCTAAATAACGACTTTATTCAACCTCTTCTTGTCTTCCGTGTGTGCCTCCACGACGCATGCGCGAGAATATGACGTAGCGCCGGGGTTCGGGAATTCATGAAATGCACACTTTAGCCCCATTTTGAGCATTGTCGAACGACATGAGGGTGAGTAATTAATGACAGAATTTTCATTTTTGGGTGAACTAACCCTTTAAGTTACTATGGAGATGAACGCTGCTAAAAGCCAAACCACTTTAAATGGTACCGAAAACCCAGGGTTGCCACAAACTAAGCTTAAACATATCTGGCTAGCCAGCTAAACCGGCTTCATGGTATAGGCCCCAGATCGGCTCATCTGAGCTCTCATATTCTCAAAGGCAGAGCAGGATCCCAGGGCATGGTTTACACATATCAACATTTCTAGCCACCTGGGGACCATATACAAGCTAGGGGAGCTCATATCAACGTTAAAAACCCTCATAAAGTGACATTTTCATGTCATGGGACCTTTAAAGCCATTGTTATCCAATTTGTTGGCACTCAAATTAACACAATTTTTGAACACCCCTACAAACCTTTATTTTGTGACCTCTGTGATTATGAAACCCTGCATACGCCACCTTATTACATCAGGCTGATATGGACATGAATCAGAGAGGTAATAACTGGAGACTCACCGTCGCGCACCAGTGTTGGCTGTCGGCTTTGCACTGGATGAACCTGCGACGGCTCCTGGTCATTGTCCTGCACCCTCCGGAAACCAGCAAAGACGTTCTTCCCTTTTGTGCATTCTTCTGCAAACAACAAATATTGATTAGTGACCTCTGATTGTTTTATTAGCACAGATTACAGCTGAATGATTCACTAGTAAAACTGTCCTAATTGTAGAGCTGCTTTATGCTGCTAAGTACTTTTGAGGGTTTTTTAATTTGTTGCATTTTTAAAAACTTTGTTTGGCAATTGTACATTGTGACCTCACGCTGAGGACAGGTTAAATGACATGTGTTTCCAAGCATAGAGTGTGCTTTTAAAATAATACCAAAGAAATTATCTAAAAGTATAAGTAATGAATGCCCCAAGTTAGGGATGGCTCGATACCACAATTTTGTCTTCGGTACGGTGCCACAATCTAATACCGAAGTACTGATATTAAATCGATACCATACAGGGTCGGAATTTTGATGCGGGTATTGTGCATAATTTTGCTCACTCTCGCAAGTTTTGGGTTTATGAAGCGGGAAATTACCGCAAATGTTTATTATTAAATTAATCAACAAAGATTGTCACATCAATCAGTCATTTGGAAACTTTTTTGTAAGTAATTTCAGCATTACTGCGCGTCTCCATTGCTTCTGGCTTAAAAAGACATCGCACCTGCACTATAAAAGCAATCTGCGCACTCAGATTCAACACTTTCGCTTCCGTTGCGGGACAACTGACGGAAATCACTGCCCACGTCTTTTTAAACCTGCCAATTTGAACATGCAAGCGATTTTATAGCATTTCGTAATACATATGGGATGAGAGCTCTTTGAGAGAGAGAGTTTTCTTTGCGCTCATGCCAACAACAAACACACACACACACACACACACACACAAGCCTAAAGAGCTCGCGCATTCCAAATTAAGTTGTTTTTCCTCAGTCAAATACACACAAAATTATGTCAAAAATGTCAATCTTTAGTGAGTAGTTACATAAACACAGTTGGTTATGTCTTTCGCGGATGTAAATAGTGCAATAGTATGTGTGCAAATATTATGAGGTTTAAACGTCACTGGTTGAAACGAACGCTGGAGATTTCTTTATATTTAAACGATACGATCTTATGTATGTGCGTTAATCAGTGTTAAAAGAAAAATGTCTAAATTAGATCGTTAGAATTATGCACTCACCTGTCGATCTCTTAATGTCTTACAAGTCAGGAATTAAGTGGCAGATGCTTGGCAAGGTTTGATGGTTCTTCAGCAGTTTTATAAGCAAAGTAATTCCAAATTTCAAGTCTACTCGTCTTTATTAATGAGTTTTGTGCGTGTTGAGTGAGATTCAACAGCTGTATTCATCTTGTTCTGTTGCCACATTTGCCGGTTTCGCGTCCGTTTGGATAGCGCGCTGCCACCTAGCGGTGAACTTCGGAACAGCAGTATATACCGAAATGAGCAAAATTATGATATCGTACCGTTTGAAATAAAATATATACCGGTATTTTTGCAGTACCGGTATACCGCGCATCCCTACCCCAAGTATATAAATTTCCTTTAGATGTCACGTTTTAAGTAAGAGGGGGGCTTACAGTAAAGGCTCACAGCACCACTAGCCCATCAACTCAAAAAGTCCAGGAGTTGTTAAGAGGGTGCAGTTGTGTTGAGCCTGTGTCTCAGTTTTCATATCTGTTGATGAATACGGTGTAAAAATACATAAAAAACTCCTACTTGCTCATAGAAGAAAATGACCTTGATGTATTTAACATTAACAACTTGTATTTTACAACAACTTCACATTAGAATATTTTATGAGTTTCCAGTCAGGATTTCTTTTTCAAAGGGTTAAAATGTACATTAAAAAGTTGGATGGAGACCCAGCTATTGCCGTTAAGTGTCTGTTCTATCTAGAGTTGGTATTCCCCTGCAGGACATTCATTAAACAGAAGAGTCTGACGGACAGCAGTTTAACATTACCACTTTCATTAATGCATTGACACTTTTCTCCAAAGCGACATACAATATACAGTAGATGCATACATACAATGACATATATTGAAGAAAAACAACGTAAAAGCCAATGTGATTCTAAATGTTGTTAAAAAAGTTGTTGAAGGGTTAATTCATCCAAAAAAGTTAATTCTGTCAATAATTCCTCATTCCAAACCCGTCGGCCCTTCGTTCATCTTCAGACACAAATTAAGATATTTCTGATTAAATGAAATTTAATGAACACTTTCAAGGGCCAGAAAGAAAGACATAATTAAAATAGTCCATGTGACTCCAGTGGTTCAACCTTAATTTTATGAAGCGACGAGAATTATTTTGTGCGCAAAAAACAAACAAAATTACTTTATTCAACAATTTCTTCTCGTCTGTGTCAGACTTCCTAGTTCAACGGCAGAACAACTCGTACACATGCGTCGTGGTGTTCATGTGAACAGTGCCGGCCAATACGATTTTAACCATATCTTTCCTTCCTTTCTGGACCCCTTGAAAGTGATCATTAAATAGCTGTCTATGGAGAGGTAATTTCATCAGAAATATCTTCACCTTGAACAAAGGTCTTACGGGTTTGGAACGACATGAGGGTGAAGAATTAATGACAGAATTAATCAACTTAACATTTAGAATCACATTGGCTTTTACGTTGTTTTTCTTCAATATATGTCATTGTATGTATGCATCTACTGTATATTGTATGTCGCTTTGGACCAAAAGTGTCAATGCATTAATGAAAGTGGTAATGTTAAACTGCTGTCCGTCAGACTCTTCTGTTTAAATGAATGTCCTGCAGGGGAATACCAACTCTAGATAGAACAGACACTTAACGGCAATAGCTGGGTCTCCATCCAACTTTTTAATGTACATTTTAACCCTTTGAAAAAGAAATCCTGACTGGAAATGGTTAAAATTCACATAAAATATTCTAATGTGGATAAAAACTTTATGTGGATTGACTCGAATTTGCATTTGTTGCAATTTTATCAGGTGTTTTAAGTTGCTCTAACTTTAAGTTTTGATCCGACAGCTGTTCACGATTCCTTCCTAGTGTCTGTCCATTTCTAATTTGCATAACAGAGCTGATGGAAATGTGCAAAGATGCAAATGAGTTGGATAGAAACCTGTCTATTGACATCAATGCATAGAGTATATCATAGAGCCTAATAATACTGGACAAAAAGGAAGTGATTCATGGGTCGTTCCATATGAGAAGGATGGATCTATTTTCTTTATTAGTGTGTAAATAGTTTAAACATACCTTTGGACAAATTCATGAGTGCTTGAGGCCTCTTTAGGAGACTGCAAGTTGATGTCCTTCCATGGACATCATCCACTTGTCCGCATAGTGTCTCTCCTGAAATGCATTACAATATGATAACTAAAAGAGCACTAGAAAGCTGCACTACATAAACACACACAAGTGGTGGTGTTGGCATGATGGGCAAAAAGTACCATATTTTTATGTAAATATTTTACATAAAAATATATTTTATATATTTTTTTATATATATTTAATATTAATTTAACTTAAGTAAAAAAAAATTCCAGTATGTTCAGAGAGCCAAAACCTAAAAATGTGATGACTTTGGTGACATCTGGTGACCTATGTTGGTATAAAATAATTTTTTTTCAGTAGCCACTAGATGGCAATAATAGTACCCAATGGCAACATTAAGCATAGCTGCATAAAGTCTGAATTTATAAACCAATGTTTTAATGAATTTAACCTCTTAAGTTATACATTTTATCACAAGTTAAAATTGTAAATAAAAAACTAAAAAAACATCTATGTTGTTTTAGACCAGGGGTTCTCAACCTTTTGCAAGCTGAGCCCCCCAAAAGCTGGATCATTGCAGTTGTGCCCCCCCCCCCGCCCCAATCATCGTCTTTTCAGAAGTGAGGGGGACAGAAATGTCAGGTGTAATACCAGTTTTTTTCTGACCTTTGTCTAATTGACAGATTTAATTGATCTATTGCTTTTAATTCAGTAAGATATCAAATACACTGCTGAACAATAACCACTAATATCTATAATTAGGGTTGGGAACCGAGAACCGGTTCTTATGAAGAACCGAAACTGATTTTTGAAAAATACCAGAACCGCGCGAAATTCCTAAGTTTCGGTTCCGAAAACGGTTCTGGTGAAATGTGTGCGCGAAGCGCTGGAAGCGTATCCTTTAATAGCGAGTGACAGCCAGTGTTGCCAAGTCCGTGGTTTTCCTGCGGAATTGGGCTACTTAAACACTGTTGCCGCGGGCTGTGTTTCATGTCCGCGGGTTGAAGCAACCCCAATTATGTGATATTTAGCCCCGGAAATGCACATTTTACCGGAGAAGCCCCCCTGAAACGCAATTGGGCTTGTTTTGAGCTAGTTTTGAGTAGCAATTGTGCGGGTTTTGTTGTGAAAACCTGGCAACCCTGGCTCACCTCATCATGAATATTAATTACGTTGCCTGCCGCTTCCAGGAGTGCAGCAGTTCAGCACTGAAAGCCCTCGCGCTACACATTTACGGTTTTGCGTCAGATATTTTCTCATTGACCACCAGCATGGCGAAGAGAAAGTCACAAGTATGGATTAATTTCCAAAGAATGAATGATAATGAAGCAAAATGTAACACATGTGAAAAGTTAATAACATGCAAAGGAGGCTGCACTAGCAATTTGACAAAACATTTGCTTCAGCACAGAGTGCCTCAGAGCTTATACCAGATTTATAGTGAAAGGCCTATATATTTATATATATATATATATTTGTCAACCGTTGAGTCACCATGGTTTAGGTAAGCGTTTAGGCACAATTACCTTTGTAATGCTGAATTGCAATTTATTATTTACAAGTTCATTGAATAACTGAATTACTATTAAATTAATATACAACTAATTAATAAATATAACTAATAAATATAATTTATAACTTGGTTTTATTCAGAGACAGAGAGATAAAATGTAATAAGACAATTTCAGAGGTGTTCATTTGAAAAAAAAAATGTGTTGCAAGAATGGATTAATTAATTAATACTGTAATATATGTACAGTACAGGACTTTTTTGATATTGCCAACCTGTAAATTAATTTTAGAGCAAGTAATAAACAAAAAATGGATTGTTTGAGTTGCGTATTGTGCCTTTTTCCTTTACCACTATTTGTTTAATAATTTTAATGGAACCGGAATCAGAATCGTTAGGCGGAACCGGAACCAGAACCCGGAAAATTTCTCACGATTCCCAAACCCTATCTATAATGTTTTCCCTATATGTTATGCCAATTTTATGATTTGTTTATGTACTACAAACACTTGTGCATTAAGTCCCCATGGATTGTATGCTTTGTAAAAAAAAAATATCACTCTGAATAAGGCAGAAAATATACAGTACCTATCAAAAGTTTGGAAACATTACAATTGTTAAATGTTTTTGAAAGAAGTCTTCTGCTCACCAAGGCTGCATTTATTTAATTAAAAAAATTCAGTAAAACAGTAATAAAGTGAAATATTATCCCAATGTAAAGCAGCTGTGTGAATATATAAAAAAGAAAAATCTTTTAATTTATTCCTGTGATCTAAGCTGAATTTATCATCATTACTCCAGACTTCAGTGTCACGTGATCTTTCAGAAATCATTCTAATATGTTCATTTGATGCTCAAGAAACATTTATGATTATTATCAATGTTGAAAACAGTTGTGCTGCTTCATTTTTGTGGAAATCATGAAACTATTCAAACATTTCTGGTAAGATAAAACAAGAGAGAAATTAATACTTTTATTCATCAAACATGCATTAAATTGATCACAAGTGACATTTATAATATAACAAAAGATTTATACATGCTTTATCCAATGCAAATAAATGCTGTTCATTTAACTTTCTATTAATTAAAAAATCCTGAAAAATAAAATGCATCATGGTTTACACAGCTGTTTTCAACAAATTATCATTTTAGAATGATTTCAGAAGGGTCATGTGACACTGAAGACTGGAGTAATGATGCTGAAAATTCAGCTTTGATCACAGGAATACATTACATTTTACTATATCATTACAAATTAAAACATCTGTGAATATATTTCGCAATATTAATGTTTTAACTGTATTTTTTATTAAATAAATGCAGCCTTGGCAAGCAGAAGATACTAAACAGGCTGTCAGTTAGCACTGCATTATTCATATTCTTTATTGTCAATAAATACCTTGAGATGGCTGGAAAAACACAAACCATATATTGTTGCAATCATGTTTGTTGTCACGTTTCATCAGTCATAGCGCACTTTGTCTGCAAGGAGCAAAATATGAGTTTCGCGGCCTTGCAAAGACAGGTTGAGGCCATTCAAGCGGTCAAATATATCGACCAAATAGGACAGAGATGCAAGCCACATAGTGTCATCCAGATGCTTCGCCAGATCTGCTTCGGCCATGCGCGATTCATTTGCAGCACAGTAGGCCTAACTGCAGAGTGATTCGTGCTTTCGAGTCTCCAAACACCACAAAAGTCGCTGGATTTGCCGCTTTTTTTTGACAACAACAAAAAAAGTCGCCAGGAGGATGATTTGTTTGTGTTATAATCAGTGCTTGAAGTGGGGGGAAAAGGTGGCGGTATCTCTTTGCATTTGCAAATCATGACGTTTTTACAGTGAAAAACAAAACTTGGAGATATTGCGGTTACAACAATTTGTTATTTATTTATTAACAACATAAATGTATTTAAACATGTTTGTGTGTGCGTGCGAGCATTTCACTAAAACTAAAGGAAAGCTTTAACTGTAGCCTATATTCTGACTAGTCCCCCATAATAATTATTTCGGATGGTTCGATTTTCTGCATTTTTCGTATCCGTAGCAAATATTTTGAGAACCACCAGATGACGGATATGAAAAAACAAATACGACAGTTTTGGACTCAGTCAGGGTGCAAGGACCTTAAACTTTTCAGGCTTGCACAGCTTCTCGAGGAAAAATCAAACAAATGAGCGCCGTTTTCTAGTCTATGAGCGCAGCACACACAAATAAACTAAATTGACATACTGCAGTTACATTTCAAAATGTGGTATTTTTATATATCACACGCCCTGACGACCAAGAGAGCTGACCATCACTTAATTTACCATCACCTCACGATTGAAAATGTGACACTGATTTCATATGACAGTTCAACAAACAAGTTAATAATATTGAGTCACTTACATTTTAGACGAAATAATGACTGTTTTGGTCTATTTTAACCGCGAAAATAGATCCGATGAATCCAAACAAGATCACAGCATAGTAGCGCATCTCAGAGCAACACTCAATCGTCTTTTGAATGATTCAGTGTTTTGAACGAGTCAAAGATTCAATGACCCATTCACAAACATCTGTCTCATTCATGATGAATCGGCCATTTGAATGAACGACTCAATGACTCGCTTAAAGGGTTAGTTCACCCAAAAATGAAAATTCTGTCATTAATTACTTACCCTCATGTCGTTCGACACCCGTCAGACCTCCGTTCATCTTCAGAACACAAATGAAGATATTTTAGTTTAAATCTGATGGCTCTGAAAGGCCTCCATTGGCTCTCAAGACCCTTAAAAGGTACTAAAGACGTCGTTACAAAGTCCATCTCACTACAGTGGTTCTATGAGTCGATTCAGCGGTTTGGATCGCCAAATTTCAGCAGTTTGGCGGTTTGACACGCGATCCGAATCATGATTCGGCTCACTGATTCATAACGCTTCGAAGCTTCATGATGCCTTGTGTGTGTGTGTGTGTGTGTGTGTGTTTACTTGCAAGTTATAACATTACTCACGTCAGCCTTAAGAAACGGTTTGCAGACGGCCTTGCTGCCATTCTTTGCTTAATTAATAGGCATCCAAGACTTCACCCACACCTGTTGTCGATTACAAGACGGTAAAACAGAAGTCATAATAACGTCACAATAGCCTGTCCGGTAATCAATGCAAATAACCTGAGCTAAGGAAGCTGACCGGGCTAATGCTTATTTTTTTACAGTCTAAAGTTAGTCTAGTGGGTTAACGTTTTTTGAGCTAAGATTTTAAATTGTGAAAATCTCGTGCCTTGTACCGCTTGTGACACCTTTACCCGCATCGCCTCCGTCGAGGTAACGTTAACAGACGAGCCGATGAGATGACGTTCAGATCAACGGCTCTGGTTCAGACAACAAATCTGTGTTTGAAATAATCCAGCTAGCCGCCGGTGTGCAGCTACTCCTTACGTTAGTCTAGGATTCCTTCGGTGTTGACCGTTCAGGACCGTGGTGAAGTTTAAGTTGGATAGAGTAAGAAGACGCAAACTTCACCGCGGTCAGTTCAGGAGGTTTCTACCGGGAGCGAGATGGTCGAGCTAACGTTAGTAACGGGACCTAACGCTAATGTCACTGAAATATACCAAACGAAACAATCAGCACTCACTCAGATCTAGGGTTGCCACCTTCAGTGTGGCAAAATAAGGGACAACCATTCACGACTCAACCCCCCAAAAAAATCCCCTAAAAAACAATTGCATAAAGGACAGAAATAAAGAATATGTCATGAAATGATTATTTCAACATCAACAACTTGACAGCTCAATAATAAACCATAAGAAAACATAAGATCAAGTACGTGAACTTGCAACAGAACACATGCTATATTATTTTACATTTGATTATTTTATTTAATTCTAAAGAACTCGTAGCCTATTTGGTGCACTTTATGACGCCTCATGATGTTCCAAACCTGTGTGAGTTTCTTTGTTCTGCTGTACACAAAAGAAGATATTTTGAAGAAAGTTTGTACCAGGCTGCTTTGGGGGCACCATTGACTTCCACAGTAATCTTCCTATGTGCTCAACATAACAAAGAAATGTATACATGTTTGGAACAACTTAAGGGTGAATAAATGATGACAGAATTTTCATTTTTGGGTGAACTGTCCCTTTAAGCAGTCATTCTGAACCAGTAGGCCTAATCACTTTTTTGAATTTTAAAAATGTTTATTTTCTTTGAATAATTTACTTAAATTATGACTATATTATCGTGTAATTATTTGTCCCATTTTTATCTAAATATTTTTTAAATGTCATAAACTTTATATGACAGGATTATTTATTATGTATGATTAATATAGCTTAGCTAAATTATAAATTCATAATAAGATTTATTAGGCTATAATCTATGAATTAACCTGTCTAAAAAATAATAATTCTGCCTGCCAAGCTCTGATAATGTATTGGAATATTATATTAATATATTATCCATTAAAAAAACTATAGGCCTACCTTTAGAAGCACAGATGTGTCTGTCACATAGACCGATCTGTCACCACAGTCAGACGGTCTGAGACACTGAAATGCTTCTCATAAAGTGTGCAGTTGGCCTGAGGTTCATCATGAGTTACTGGACAGACCCATTGATACCTTTTTTTAATATAAATTCAGTTCTATATCTGGAGATCCTCTTGCGTTCAAACGGTGGACGCGACGCGAGCTCGACATGTTTTTTAAAAAACCGCGCAAGTTTACAGGCACACTCTGGCACAGCGCATGTTCTCGAGACTCTGCCGCTATGGCAACAAAGCCCGCAATCATGCACAAATGAGCTCCTGTACTACTTATTGTGAAATTGATTTCTTTATATTTGCTATCAGTATTCTCCAAAAATACGGGACAAATCGCGTCCCGTATTGGTTTGATACGGAACGCGTCATTTTGCTTGTAAATACGGGACGATTCCGTATTTTACGGGACTGGTGGCAACCCTACTCAGATCACCGGTATTAATATATGCATAGACTTACAAAATCATTTTTATCTTGCATAACAGTTAAGTTACCTGGGATGTTCCTTCTTCCAAAAATGTTTGAATGCTTCTAATCCCGCCGTTGCCCGTTGGCCGCGTAATTTCAAAATTCAAACCGCAGCGATCCCACAATGCTATGCGGTGGCTGTATAATAACGATTCTACGGTGTGTTTACAATAATATTGGTTTATAAATTGTTAAATGTTTTTTTTTTACCTCACTGAAAAAGATCAAATCAACTAAAATTGCAAGAAAAATGTGTAGTGACATATCTAGGAAATTATTGTTTTGATTAATCCCCCTTTTTGTGCCGCTCTAATTGTTAATTTTATTATTTATAGCCTTTTTGCCTTTGACTTATGTTTTTTTTTTTTCTTTTGGTTTGTTTTTGTTGTTTTCTGCTTAGTTAATACCTTTTTGTATTTTGACAACATTATATCTATGCATGTATATTGCTGGTTTTTTTTTTTTTGTCAAAAATATTAAAGGACTGGCCAAAAATTTCCCATCATGCATTTGCATTTACAGTAAAACCGTGAATACAATACGTTGTAAAATGTATTGTAAAAATGACATCAATTGCTAACAGTGTACTGACAGTAGAGTAGCTTGGGATAGGACACGGATGTAAATTTAATACATCTGTAAAACTTTTAACAACGTTGTTTTTAAAGGGTGAAGTTTAAATATTTTTACTGAGTTAACTCTATTCTTATTTAAATGAACGAGTACTCTATTTAGACCACCACAGGTAAAACCACACCTCACTACAAAAAAAACATAATATTGTTTCTATTTCTAGAATGGCTTTACTTGGTATTTCGTCTATGAACACATTCATATAAATTAGGGCTGTCAAAAGATTAATCGCGATTAATCGCATCCAAAATAATAGTTTGTGTTACATAATATATGTGTGTGTACTCTGTTAATTATTATTTATATATAATTACGCACACAAGCATGTATATATTTAAGAAAAAAATATTATTTTTATATATAAAACATTTATATTTATATATATTATAGATTATATAAATGTATATACAGTATATACATGCAAATATTTCTTAAATATATACATGAATGTGTGTGTATTTATATATAAATAATAATTAACAGAGTACACACACATATATTATGTAAACACAAACTTTTATTTTGGATGCGATTAATCTTTTGACAGCCCTAATATAAATACAAATGCACAAAACTGCAAGCTTATGACAAAAAATGTGTCTGTAATTTGGTCTTTATTTCTTATTTAATGTCTACATTAAAAATTAAATGTAATGAGATATTAACCTACATTTCTGACAAAATACCATAGTTACAGGTAGTGTTATCCACCGAGACAAAAGTGCACACGAGATGTAAATTGTACATGTAAATTAATAGCCTGAATATGTAAAAATATGTAATATAAATACTATAAATAATATATTATATGCATTGGTGTGTGCGCGAAAGTCGTTAGTTTAAGTGATTGTTTGATGACGACGACTGTCATCTGAAAGTAAAAATATGGGAAATAAATAAACATGAACAAATAAATATATATTACTGATCAATACCGATAAATAAAAATGTGTTTGTCGTTGTTTATGCTGTTCCATCTTCAGATCTCTCAGTCGTGATCTGATCTGCTCTCTCAGCAAAAAATATGAAGGCTGGGATGTAAACCATAGCCAAGTCTATTTTCCTTTTGCCAGCACTTTTTTTTCAGATATCATTCCATTTCTGTTCTAATTGTTCCTGTTCTAAACGTGAAAAAATAAATGTAAAATAAACATGTTCCTTATTATGTTCAATTGCCTGCGCTGGTGTGTGCGTGTGCGGCTGTGCGCGAAAGTCGAGCGGGAGACGTTTAAAGCGGTTTACCGCGGGAATTTCTTGCTTTTCAACCGCGGTACGAAAAAATCCATACCGTCCCAGCCCTACCTGTTCGACCCGCCCACTTCAAGTGGGACTCGAACCCGGGTCGGCCGGCATGAGATCAGAGATCAGAGGAGTGAGGTTTACTCACACAGCAACTACTAACTGGCCTCCATTACAATTACAAGCACAGTGCTGCTGATATGCGGTGCTATATGTTAGTTTTGGTTTGTATTAACAAAAAACTGTTACCTCTAGGTGCAGGCGGTGGTTTAGTTGTTGTGCGGCTGTTCCTGGACTTTCTCACAGTGCCACTCAGCGGCGGTGGCGGAGCGTCTTCGACCTCTGAACTGCTGCTCGGCTCACCGACCACGGGTAAGTTTGTAGACATGATGTCGGCTGCAGAGTGGTCAAATGGACACTGTATTTGCCTGTTGTTTATAGCTGTAGACTGCGTTTGTAACATGTTCGTGCACTTCGTTATATAATGTATTTGCATTTCGCTTTGAAACCAAATCTTCCGCGATCATCTGGTCTGTCAGCTCCTCACTCTCTGATGAATGAAATCTGACTAAACACTTAGTAAACAGTTTATTTCCCTTACTCGACTCTCAAACCTTCACTTCTACTGATGTGGCTGTATATGATGCTCATAATTCATAAGGGAAATTCGTCTGATACTCTGCTGCTGTCTGGTGGTCACATGCAGGCAGTGCATCATGGGAAACACAGACTCATGGCTTGAGTTAAAGGAATGTCTGCATTCATACAAAGTTCCAACAACGTCCAAACATCTACATCACATTATTAAACCACAAACAAACAAAACTATGAAAACCACAATACAAATTCCAACAACCTTCACAGAAATATTCTGATATTTGATCACAATTTCATGAAATCATGACATTGACAGCTCCTAATATTGAAAAGGAAAAGACAGAAGGAAAAAAAAGCACCTGACAACAATGGTATCATGCATTTTGCTGTCTCGAATCGCATTAAAAAGAGTCTTGTTGTATTGTGCAAAAGGTTATGCATCGTCTCTGGATCATTTTGTAAATTCAACTCTTGTCTACGTTTGCCAATTGAGTGCGTCTGTCTATTTGACTGATAGAGAGAGAGAGAAATACAGAGGAAGAGACATTTGAGAACGTCTTTGTGTCTGTCTTTGGTCTCATGATTGTGTGACTCTGTGAATCACAGCATCTTTTGTTGGTTTGTGTGAGGTGATGTCATCACGGTGCAAGGCAGGGAAGCGGCTCAGCAGCGACGCGTTACTCGAACACCCTTCTGCTACGCAGTAAGTACTCTGCAAGCTTTACATTTGTTTGTCATTATTTCATTTATATATTATTGAAAAATTGAAAGACAATTCAAAATTGATGCTTTTTATGCTTTGTGATCAGTTGGTAATGTTGGTAACACTTATATATAATGCATTAATTATGCCTTGTAATGCACTGTATGATCTAAAGAATAATTGTAACCTCAGTTATAATACGCATCTATTCATTGAGCAAACCTTTAGAAAGTATAATGCATTAAAAACATGGCAAACAACCAATTTCAAAGGTTACAAGAAATCTGAAAATATTATAAGGCATTTTAACTGTTTACAATTATAAATGAAACAATGTAATGCATCGTAATGTACATTATGAATACCTTTATAATGCATTATACATCAATGCTTTAAGTGTTACCGAAATGTTAAGTTAATAATAATAATTATTCATCTTGATTATTATAATATGACACATTTTGATTGACAAAGATGGTGAGGAAATGTCATATTTCACCATACAGTTATTAAAAAAACATTTTCTTTTCTGCATTGTGGCAATTTCAAGACAGTTAGACATTTACTTTGATTTTCATTTAAAACAAGTTGAATTATGTATTGAATAAAACTACTTTAAATGTTCTTCACAATGATAATAATAAACCTTTCACCTTCAAATAAGAGTTTTTGGGATAATATGTTTGTTACAACAGTAATGTCGCAATGCAAAAAAAAAAGAAAAAAGTATGGATTTAAATTTGATTTAATTTCAGGATGAAATATGTCATTTTTTTGATGCTTTCCTTGAGATTCATCCATAGATCCATTTACACGAATATAAAATTAAAGGTGCACTATGTAACATTTTTGGAGTAAAATATCCAAAAACCACTCGGCCAGTGTTATTCATTTTGTTCAGTTGAGTACTTACAATATCCTAAATGTTTCGACTATTTGTAAATTGAGCTGGGCGATAAAACGATAATTATCGTGAAATAATTTTCCTCGATAAAACGATAACAACAGTTCGATAAATGCTCGATATAATGCTTACGCGCTATGCGTAATGCTGTGCATGCGGTGTGCAGACCGGGCTTCTGGGTGCCGCACGCGGCGTTGTTGAAAGTCACAGTGGCTGACAGGCTTGGAGTGGAGTGGAGTGAGAAAAATGAGCAATAGTGAAGAAAATTCAGCGCTCATGACCAGCTCGGAGGGCACAGATATAATTGACAAGAAAGGTCACTCAACTTCAGTGGTTTGGAGATATTTTGGCTATTTGCAATCCAACATAAAACAGAGCGACGTGCACTGCTTATCATAGGTTCACCACACGGTAATATAATTATTCAATTATCTTGCTTCTTCGAAGTTCTTCCATATAACATTGAGCCCAACACAGCGTTAAATCTATTAGCCTAATATCAGTTCACACATGGGCTTATCTCCTTGTTAGTTGTTAGGGTGACTTACAACAAGCTAACGTTACCACACTATAATCACTAAAACATTGTACTTATGGAAAAATACATCGGTATCATTTTTTGTCTTTGGAGATTTATTAATAAATCAGCATCGCCTTTATTAAAAGAGTAATAAAATAATTTCAATCGATGTTTAAAGTGAATACAATAGACTTAACAGCCCTTACTGGAGTTCACAAACTACTGATCTTTGTGCTCTCTCCAAGCCACCGCAGCCACACAGTGTGTGTGTGTGTGTGTGTGTGTGTGTGTGTGTGTGTGTGTGTCGGTGCGCAGTGGACCAATCCACTGTAAGGCAAGAGAGGGGGGACTCAAAATGTTTCTAAACTTAAAACGCATTTTTTGCCCGTTATTTTGCCCGTTACACAATTATTTTAATTAAGTATATGTAATTATATTATTGATATATAGAGTGTAGAGTAAAAAAATGCCTTTTCTTTTCTTTATATTGTCAATGTCATTTATTTAAAAAGTTTGGCATGCTGAACAGAATGATTTTTTTTTTGTTTATTGACAAACATAATCTTAAAGCACTTTAACTTTGCATTTGCAGTCAGCAGAGTTCTAGATTTTACTATAGATATTTATTTTATATATTCTATTTATATTAATAATATTCTACTCTATTAATATTTATTTTATTAGTAATAAATAAATCTACCTCGGTTCTGATAAATTGTTCACCTTTTTGGGAAGTGTTTGTCATGTTTTGACAATAAAGGATAGTTTAAAACCACAATTAACTGTCTGTTTTCTACATCTTTCACTCACCGCGCCGGCGACTGTAAACTCATAATAAAAGTCCCGCTGCTCGCGAGGCTTGTGTTGCGTTCATCTTATTAACAATTCCGCAACACTCTGGCCTGCTCTGCTTCATACTACAGTAACGTTAAAGGAACACACCACTTTTTTTGAAAATAGGCTCATTTTACAAGTCCCCTAGAGTTAAATAGTTGAGTTTTACCATTTTTGAATCCATTCAGCCGATCTTTGTATCTGGCAGTAGCACTTTTAGCTTAGCTTAGCATACATCATTGATTCTGGTCAGCCCATTAGCATCTCATTCAAAAAATGACCAAAGACACTTTCAATATTTTTCCTATTTAAAACTTGACTCTACTACAGTTACATCGTGTGCTAAGACCAACTGAAAATGAAAAGTTGCGATTTTCTACACCTATATGGCTAGGAACTACTTTCTCATTCCTGCGTAATAGTCGCGGATCTTCTCGGCAGTACCATGGCTGCAGCGGCGCAATGATATTACAGCGTCTGAAAGTAGCCCAGCTAGGTAACTTTCAATGTGACCGGCACTAAGTTCGTGTAGTTGCAGAGAAAGTTTCAGGCTTGCAGCCGACAAATGGTGTTGTGGATTTACCTGTGTGATTAGCCATGGTTCTGTGTGTTGTAAAGGGCTGTGATAGTAAGTCCTAAATTAATACATGATTGATTAACTTTTTCTAACATTTTTCTTTAACATTCTCTTTCTAACATTTTTCAATGTACATTTATGAAATGCACTTTCTGTAAAGCTGCTTTGAAACAATGTGTATTGTGAAAAGCGCTATACAAATACATTTTAATTAAATTAAGTCGAAGGTGTAACTACCACCATGTTTCACAGAATACCAACGAATCATTGCGCCACTGCAGCCATGGTACGGCTGTGAAGATCCGCGAATATTACACAGGAATGAGAAAGTAGTTCCTAGCCATATAGGTGTAGAAAATCGCAACTTTTCATTTTCAGTTGGTCTTAGCACACGATGTAAGTGTAGAAGAGTCAAGTTTTAAATAGGAAAAATATTGAAAGTGTCTTTGGTCATTTTTTGAATGAGATGCTAATGGACTGATCAGAATCAATGATGTATGCTAAGCTATGCTAAAAGTGCTACCGCCAGATAGAAAGATCGGCTGAATGGATTCAAACACGGTAAAACTCAACTGTTTAACTCTAGGGGACTTGTAAAATGAGCCTATTTTAAAAAAAAGTGGAGTGTTCCTTTAATAATCGCATCCATGAACATGATTTCTGCCCGAGTCCTATCCCGAGTCTTTTCCACCGGTTGAGGTGAAGACCACATGTCCCAGGATTCTGCGCTCAAACGTGTCGTCATCAAACTACGCCTTTGTTTTGAATAGGCGACCTCTAGCGGACGGAAAAGTTACATAGTGCACCTTTAAAGCACTAATAGGCCTATGTCAAACTCAACAATAGTTTGAGAATATTAGACAATAATTTGAATAAGTCTTTTATTATTCCGTTTCCCTCAGACCTGCAGCAAGATGTTGGTGGCAGTGGTGTTATTGTCCTGTCTGCTCTCTCTGACACCAGCGGCTGCTGAAGGTATTTGTTAGACGAACAGCTGGAGGTTGTGCTTGTTTTGTGTGTGTGTTTGTTTCAGCAGTCTGTTTTTTTGTCTCGCAGTGGGTCTTGGTGGTAAAGTGCTTCTGTTCCCGTACGAGACTGATTTCAGCTTTGTTAAACTCACACCTAAAAAGCCACTGGGCCTTACAGCGTTTACCCTCTGCATGCGTGTCGCGACGGAGCTCCAGGGCGAGCGGCAGGTCATTCTGTTCGCCTACCGCACGCCCGACTACGACGAGCTCAACGTGTGGAGAGAGAAAGACGGCCGCGTGTCCTTCTCCCTCAGTGGCGACGGAGCGTTTTTCCACCTGCCCCCTCTCTCCACCTTCCGGACGCACCTGTGCCTCACCTGGTCCTCTCACACTGGGCTCACGGCCTTCTGGGTGGATGGACGGCGCAGCGCGCTTCAGCTGTATAAACCGGGTCACAGTATCCGTCCGCAGGGCACCGCTCTACTCGGCCAAGACGCAGACAAACACCTGGGGGACTTCGAGACGGTGCAGAGCTTTGCCGGCGAGCTCACGGACCTGAACATGTGGGACTACGTCCTCACCGGAAACCAGATTAAAGCGCTGTACTTCAACCAGCCGCAGCGCGTGCCGAAGGGAAACGTGTTTGATTGGAGCACCATTGAATATGAGATTAAGGGAAACGTGCTGGTCGTGCAAGATGATTGATTCTAGAATGTAGCCTATCGTTTTCTACATGCTAATATTACAAAATAGTTTGTGGATTTAAACATGTTTTTGTTTAATCTTATCATTTAGTTTGGGATCATGATGAGTAAATTGATGGCTGATAAATGTTATTAAAAGTGAAGTAATGGATTGGTAAGTCATAACTAAGAAATACATAAGCCTTTTAAAGGGATAGTCAAATTTTGTCATTACACACCACACAAAAGATATTTTAAAGAATGTTGGTAACCAGTTGACGGCACCCACTGACTTCCATAGTACGAAAAAAATACTATGGAAGTCAATTTGGTTACCAACAAAAAAAACTCTTCAAAATATCTTCATGTTCAAAAGAAGAGGTTTGGAACAACATTTGACACAAAATTATGACAGAATTAAAAATTTTGGGTGAACTGTCCCTTTAGGCCGAGAACATGGCTGTAGGGGAGACCGGGTATTGCTGTAACACCTTTTGTTTTAGCATCTATAACTCTCTCAAATTTTTTGAGCTGGAGTGCTCCAACTTTTACACAAAGTGCCCACATTTGTTTACTACAAAAGGAACCAATTCAAACCTCTGCAATAATATCACAAAGAAGCAAAAACAGTGGCCACAGTATGCAATATGCTTCAAAAACAGGTTTATGACTGACCACAGCTCATATCCATGTTTGACTAAGGAGTGTGTGCATGTGTGTGTAAATGAGTCTACTAGAATTAACTTCATTAACAGTATTTATGCTTAATGAGCCCTCGACTGCAGTGTATCTGTGTAAGAACATGTGTAAAAAAACTGTGTGTGTGTCAACTGTCAATTAATATTCAGCGTATTTATAACAATTCATATGGGGTCTGGGAGGAAATGGGTATAATGAAAAGATCATAGGACTCCTAGCTTATCCCTGATTGGTGGAATTGGTGGCGTTACAACCATACCCGGTCTTCTCTACTGTAGGCTTACTTATAATATTGATGATATCACAATTTGCATTATTTTTAACTACTCAGATAACTGACACTCTTATCAGTAACTAAAGCATCTGCAAGGCACTTTAATTCAATGTAGATCATGGACAGTTTGTTTGTATTTAAAAAAGATGTAATAATAAATTATATATCTGTTGCTGTGAGTTACTGCTGCACTACCTCCATGTGACCACAAGAGAGCAGCACAAGCTGAATCATTAGGGGAATACATTACATTTAAAAAAATATATGAATATAAATGAGGAAAAAACAGCAATATATGTAATGCACAGTCCCATTTTAAAGTCTAAGGGGTCGTTCACACAGAACGCGTTTTTGGCTTTTAAAAACGCCAGACGCGGCCAGTGGAATGGGGTAAACCGCAAGGTCTTGAGACGCGTTTTTCAAAAGTTGAACTTATTTTAACTTGAGCGCCACATGAGATGCTGCAAAAGACACAAGACTCAAACACATTTACAAAAATGATGAAAAAGTGGAAAAACACGTTTCTGTGTGAACCGCCCCTTAAAGGGTTAGTTCACCCAAAAATGAAAATTCTGTCATTAATTACTCACCCTCATGTCGTTCGACACCCGTAAGACCTCCGTTCATATTCGGAACACAAATGAAGATATTTTTGTTGAAAGCTGGTGGCTGAGCAAGGCTTCAGATAGGCCTCCATTGGCATTCAGTACACTGACACTCCCAAGACCGATAAAAGGCACTTAAAATGTCATTACAAAGTCCATCTCACCACAGTGACTCTACAATAATCTTACGATGCGACGACAATAGTTTTTGTGCGCAAAAAAAATCAAAATAACACCTTTATCCAGCTTGTTATTGCCTTCCGTGTGTGCCTCCACGACGCATGCGCGAGAATATGACGTAGCGCCAGGGTTTGGGAATCCATGAAATGCACACTCTAACCTCATTTTGAGCACTACGCCGAGACCTAAAGCACGATCAATGTAGAATCCAACAGCTGAGATACGCGCGTCTTCCTCTGATTGTAAACAAATCACTTCTGGGTCATCTGTCCGAACGCCGGATCTGCGTCATATTCTCGCGCATACGTCGTGGAGGCATACACGGAAGTCGAGAACAAGTTGGATAAAGGTGTTATTTTGATTTTTTTTGCGCACAAAAACTATTGTCGTCGCATCGTAAGATTATTGTAGAGTCACTGTGGTGAGATGGACTTTGTAACGATGTTTTGAGTGCCTTTTATCCGTCTTGGGAGTGTCAGTGTACTGAATGCCAATGGAGGCCTATCTGAAGCCTTTATCAGCCATCAGCTTTCAACAAAAATATCTTCATTTGTGTTCCGAATATGAACGGAGGTCTTACGGGTGTCGAACGACATGAGGGTGAGTAATTAATGACAGAATTTTCATTTTTGGGTGAACTAACCCTTTAATTTGCTTTGGCATAAAATTCATATTACCTGCCATGTAAAACATCAATGATGTTGGCCGCTGAAACTCTTTAGTCTTTGAGGTCTTTGGCTCAGTCCGGTTTCACACATCACAACACTGTATCCTCATATCATCTACATCTGTGCGATTGTCTTTATTCTGTGGAAGACAAAAGAAGAAATACTGCACACAGAGGGCTCCAAAAACACAGACATGAAGACTGCCAGACATGCCATACACTCTAAAAATAAAAAGGGTACAAAATTGTACCTTTTAAGGTACGGGGGTAGGCAAGTTCGGTCCTAGAGAGCTGATGTCCTGCAGAGTCACCACAGTATAAAACTCATGGCTCCCAGCATGCACTGCAGCATTAAGTATGTCAACATTGTTGAGATTCATATGCTGATTCTTGATATCTGTGTGCGTCTAAACTTTTTCCCCCCCTAGAATGTATTCAAAAATCAAAATATCAGAATGTCTGATCTGTGGCAAGAAAGTACTGATGGTGATTATTATTTATTAATAGTTTTAGTCAGTGATGAGTTCAGTCAAACATTTTTCTTTATGACAATTTTCGTGAATGGCTTCTTTTGATAACACTGTAACAAAATCCACAAACTCACATAAAAAGCCAAGAGTCAAACTGCCTAACTAAACGAAACACTGATCACAATAATGGTGACCAAACATTTTCAATAAAACATCAACATCTCTGTTAATTCTCAATAAGAGCTTCTATAGACATCTTTCAGGGTTGGAGCCGAACTCTGCAGTGCCGTGGCTCTCTAGGACCAAACTTGCCTACCCCTGCTCTAAGTAGAGGAAAACAATGGTATAACTGTACCCTAAGGACCAATTGTGTAGCTTTAAAGGTACAGTTATACCTTTTGTTCTCCAAGGAACACAACTGTCCCTCTGTACCTTTCTTTCGGAGAGTGCAGAAATCAATGAGAAACCCAGTAAGCAACCAGTTTTATTTCTGTAACGTAATGTTTCAGAAAGAGCAGCTCAGACAGTCTTGAATTGTCCTTCAAAAATACATCAAATAAAATGAATGAATGCATACGGGTTTGGAACAACATGAGTTTGAGAAATTGTTCATTTTAAGTCTAACTGTTCCTTTAATTCAGGGTTTCCCAAACTGGGTTTTGCGAACCTCTGGGATTTGTGACGTTTGAAATGTTAACTTACGCTCAAACTAATATTTTTGCCTGACAAACAAGTTTGGGAATCCTTGCTTTAATGTATTAAAGGTGAAAATTGCTCATTTATTTTTAAAATATGACCAAGCCAATCAATAGTTTTTTGTAGCACTTGAAATAATGCCAGAAATCAAACATTTGCATTAGATATATTTTTGTGATATATATATATATATATATATATATATATATATATATATATATATATATATATATATATATATATATATATATATATATATATATATATATATATATAAATCATGTTATTTGATATGCATTACTTAGTAATCACATGTCTTTTGAGGATGCGAGACAGTCAGACAGACAGACAGTGGGAGTGGGGGTTATTCTGGGCATGTGTCTGCGTGTATGTGCTGGTAAAAAGTTTTCCACATGACGGACGAGAGGCGGCGCAGGGCAGGCCGCTGGGGCAGACAGCAGGAGTGTGTGTGTGCGTGTGTGTGTGAGACAGCAGGACAACATTCTGGACCCCTCCAAGCAACTCCAAATAGATTTCAAGGCAAAAAATATTTGCATAAGTAAGACAGGGCTAAAAGCCACGGTGGAGCGCGGCTCGTGTTCACTGAACAGATGGAGATCTCTCTGGGCTCTCCTGCAGATATTACAACCATTAGAACATCAGTGTGTGTGTGTGAGAGAGTGTGTGTATGTGTGAGAGAGTGTGTGTGTGAGCGTGAGTGATTGTGTTTGAGTGAGTGAGAGAGAGTGTGTGTGTGTGTGTGTGAATAAGTGTTTCTCTGTGTGTGTGAGAGAGTCTGAGTGTGCATGTATGTGCGAGTGTGTTTGTGTGTAACAGTGTGTGTGTGTGTGTGTGTGTGTGTGAATAAGTGTGTTTCTGTCTGTGT
>NC_137119.1:39035783-39070783 GCF_949357685.1 Gobio gobio | reverse complement strand
AAGTGTTCGTCTGATATGAGGTGAGATAATTGCATAAATACCGTTCGGACCTTCGAATTTAGTTACACTGATTTTTCCAATATTATTGAAGTATTCAATATTATTGATTATCAATATGGAGTATTATTGATTATCTTGTACATTTTACAAGAAAATGCCATTTCTTTGTAATTAATTGTGAAATTTACTAGTAATAAGAGTGATTTTTTTTCTTTTTTAATTTTATGATTGTAATTTGGATTCTGTTAATGTAATGTTTTTAATGTTTTTCTATTAATAAAAATAATAAAATGTAATAAAATAAATAATAATACAAATAATAAAAATTCAATTCAATACAAAATAATAATAATAATAATAATAATAATAATAATAATAATAATAATGACATAAAATAAAATAAAATTAAACAATTAAAAATAAAAAAGAATAAAATAAATAATAATACAAATAATAAAAAATACAATAGAAAATAATAAAAAATAATAATAATGAAATAAAATTAAAAATACAATAAAATTAAATGATTAAAAATAAAATAAAGATAAATAATAATAATACAAATAATAAAAATACAATAGAAAATAATAATAATGAAATAAAATAAAAATAAATACAATAAAATTAAACAATTAATAAATAATAATAATGCTTGAGATGAATGAGCATGGAGCCAAACATGGCATACATAGGGCAACAATTGTGCTCCATTAAGTCCTGTATTCGGATTTGAATTTGGATTCCTCTTCTGGTTCTAATTCTACTTTTAATTCTAATTCTAACAGTCTCTTCATCTTCCTCTCCTTCTTGTTCTTTTATTCTGTCCTCGCAGCTGCCACAGTAACTCAGTGTCTACATTATCTCTGCAGATCCCTCCCTGTCTCTCTCTCCTTTCCTCTTTGTGACAGTTCGAGTTGTTCAGAGTGACAGGTTGATATCAGAGTCCTAATCGCTGTCCGTGCCACCAGTCCAGGACCAGTCGACCAGAGCCCCCGGGTGCCAGAACCCATCACTGTACCACACACACACACACACACACTCGTCTCAGTCATCATGAGGCCCCTGCGGTGCTGAGCAACATCACTGTCCCTGTATCCTGCAGCGACCGGGGCCGAGACAGGAACACAAGCCCGTGCGCTAGGTACACACACACGGGAACACGCACATACGAGTGTCATAAACCATCACACACAGACGCGTATACATTTCAGTGCAGTGCCAGTTAGGGAGGGTCCCGTGGTGCCACGCCACATCACTGTCTACATCTCCACTGGCATCCAGGGGTCAGACAGGATGATCCTGCGTCCACAAACACACACAGTCTTCAGATAATGACAGTCTCTTTGGATCAACATAAAGGAAGAGATCTGGCTCTTTAAAACTAAACCAAAAAGGGGTTTTGCAGCCTGATGCCAGTTGAGTAGGCCAGTCACAATCGTGAATTTTGTGCAAATACAATACAAAATACAGCTGCAAGCAGCAATTATCGGGGCCGAGCACAACAGAACAAACAAGGACGCTAGAAGCAGACCAACTGCGGAAATGAGTTTAGACATTTGGACACAATTTTAAGCAAAAAGGTTGAAAACCCACATAAATAAATGTTTTATTGTATATAGCAACTTTCAGGTTTTTTTTTATTATAACGCCACCAAATGTCACAATTCCACCGCTTTTTTGAGTGTCCTCAGAGTGCTTCCATACATAAGCGTCATTTGACATTTAGTCAACCTGCTATGATTCCGATTTTCCTACGGTGGTTTAGTCTCGTTTAGACTAACGGTTTCAAAAAGTAGTTTAAACGCTAAATTACAATGTTGAACAAATCATAAGACGAAATCTAGCATGTTTGGTATCGTTGGACTCGTCAAGGATTCAGAAATCTAATGATACAAAAATTAGGGCAGACTGTTCAGAAGTTAAGTAAAAATAGCCATTTTCTTATCTCTGGACCAGTAGGTGGCGCTGCACCGAAACGCAGCATGTAGCCTCAGGTGATGCTTGTGATAATCTGTACCAAGTTTGGTCAGAATGTGATCAAGCATTTTGGAGATACGGCCTTGTGTATATTTTTGCGAGCGTTGCGTAAAATGTGTTTGTGCGTTATTAAAAAAACACTGGCTGGAAAATTTGGCAGGAAAATTGACAATGCCAAAAATGACATTCAATCGAATTGTCTTGAGCCACGGAATCAGAGGAAAAAAATATTTTGTGGTTAAAAAGTTATTAGCACAAACGTAAGTGCAACTTTGGACAGTTGGTGGCGCTAGAAGGATTGAGTTAGAGACTCCAAATTTGCAATGGTGACATTTATTTTTAAGTAATTAAAGATTTTTTTTTATTCTAGTCAAATGGCTGAAAAAAATCACAAATTCAATCACTGTAATATGATTAACTTGCTAATCACTTTTGACCAATATGTGGCGCTGTGATCTTATTATTATGGTGTGGACAGTGTGAGGTGACAATGAAACGCTGCATGTAGCAACAGGTCATGCTTAGGACTCAAGTTTGATATGAATATGCTAAAGCGTTTGCGGAGATATAGCCTCACGTCCAATTTGGCGTGCTCTTCATCGAATCTGTTAGCGTGTTAATCAAGAACGACTGGGTTTAAAGCTATTGATAACGCTTTACCAGTGTGGTCTGAAGATAATCTGATTCGATTTTCATGAAAAAGTCGTTTTTTTGGCTGGAAAATTTGGCAGGGACAGTTTCATGACCGAAAATGACGTCATGGGGTGCAATCGCTTATGGTTCAAAAGTTATTGGCATGAATGTAAGTGAAAGTTTGGACAGTTGGTGGCGCAACAGGGAACACATTTTCTGTGATGAATGTTTGGACTGTCCCCTATCAGTGTGCCAAATTTCACAACTTTTTACTCCCATGGAAGAAGAAGAAGAAGAAGAAGAAGAAGAAGAAGAAGAAGAAGATTAACGGATACAATAGGTGCCATTGCACTATTCGGGGCTTGAGGTGAAATTATATTAACAATTTACTTCTGTTTTGCTCATGTCATGTCACTTACATTTGAGTTTCCTTTGACTATCTTTGTGTACTTTATAACAGTCTTTTTTATATTTTAAAATTTTACTCCATGCCAGATTACGACCAGACAAGATATCATGCATTTAATGGAATTTCTTTAAGCGCCTACATTTCCCTTAATTTGGATGGCAAAAATGTAATTGAAATTGCAGAAAACCAACAGATGGTAGGTGAGTCCATGTGTGGGGCAAAAGTTGAAGTTATGCATTGAAAACGTACATTATAATCAGCTCATGCAGTTCATGGGAGTTGAACCCATGACCTTGGTGTTGCAAGCAAAAAGCTCTACTGTTTGAGCTACAGGAAACAGCCCAAAATCAAAAGGAAAAAACTAAGCAAGAAAATTGTATTTCGCTTAAAGGGATACTCCACCATTTTTTCATATTAAACTATGTTTTTCCCTTAACTAAGACGAGTTGATACATACCTCTCTCGTCTCAGTGCGTGCACTTAATCGCTCTGACGCGCGGTGACATTTTGATAGCACTTAGCTTAGCCCACTAAGCCCAGTTCATTCATTAGGTACCAAACAGAGATCAAGTTAGAAGCGACCAAACACCTCCACATTTTCCCTGTTTAAACACAGTTACACGAATAGTTGAATGACCAAGTATGGTGACAGAAAATAAAACGTGGCGCTTTTCTAAGCGGGTTAAAAAGGAAAACTATAATGTATGGTGGAATGACACTTTTGAGACTTCGACTCGCCGCAGTAAAAAGTCACGCCTGAAAAATCCTGTTTATCCTGAGAGGATTTTTCAGGCGTGACTTTTTACTGCGATTTAAGGCCCGGGTATACTTCGGCCGTCCGCGTTCGTGCACCGCCCGCATGGCCGGCCGCACACCGGTCCGCGTGCAACAGCGCATGCGCCAGCAGTACAGAAGAGTCCACTAGCTGGCAATACACACAGTATTGAGCACAGTGTTCAGCCGTCGAAGAAGAGTGTGCAAAGACCGGTTTAAAAACAACACGCTTGAAAAAAAAGAGAGAATTTTTGATTATTCAGTGTTTCTTCCAAACTATGTTGCAATGGTGGATGCACTACAGTTCTTCTCCGATCATGCCCAGCGAATGTCCCGTTGATGACAGGACTCAGTGCTGCCCTCCGATGTCTGGTAGAGCATAGACACTTTTTTACTGCGCATGTGTCGAACGCGATCATCCGCGTGCATCCGTGATGTAGTATACTTTGAAAGACGCGCGGACAGGGCTGCGCGAGTGACGTGTCCGGGCGCAGTAAGTGAAGTATACCCGGGCCTTAAGTGCACACACTGAGACGAGAGAGGTATGTATCAACTCGTCTTAGTTAAGGGAATAACATAGTTTAATATGAAAAAACGGTGGAGTATATCCCTTTAAAGAAAATTATTTTCATGGCAAATAAGCACACTTCTTTCTCACTTATTTTGCATTATACATTATATCAGGGTTCCCACTCTTTCATGAACACCAGATTCAAGGACTTTTTAAAGCACCTTTTATGTTCAATCAAGCACAATAAATACGATAAAGGTGGGTGTGTTACTGCCAATCTGCACAGTATATCAAATACCTACTGTACTGTACTAGGCCTACTGTGACTTTTTAAAAATCCAATGAGGAAAGAGGCTGGTGTACAAGAGCCAGCGAGTTTTAACGAGAGATGCCGTTTGCAGCGCTCTTAATCCTGCTTTTAACATTTATTTCACACTAGTTTTATTTTTTTCATAAATCATTACTTAAAGGTAGTAAGGTAAGATTTGGTTAAAAAACTTTTTTTCTAAATTTGTTTAAACTTTCTTTATATATCAATACATAATTAAAATGTAAGTACTCTGAAAAAGAAAGTATAAAAATTGAGTGTCTGTAGACCTCTCACGACTGTTTTAAAGACAGCTCATTATTTCCATTCACTCCACCTTCTCCCTTCTGGGCTCTTTCCAAAGCCACGCCCCCAAAACACATGAACGCGCTACGCCGACCGCGATCAGCTCAGCTGAAAGACGCATTATTTACCTGAGGCGAGCGGAGAAGAAGTGCATTTAGTGACATCATGTGAGAATCACATGTAATAAAAAATCTAACTTTATCATTATGAATATAAACAAATAAGATGTCTTTTAGTACTCACTATCAAGCTAGAATAACGATACTGGTAAAGTTTAAAATACACACACAACACAGTGTCTACGACACACACAGATACAAGATAAAAACATCAGTAAACATTGGTAGAGAATATAAAAACAAACCAAGGGCCGAAATAAACGTGCAGGTAAAGTTCCCAGTGAACATGGTAGAAGAGTTTAGACAGAGAGTACTAGCTAAAGCTAACTTAGTTCTAAAAAAAAGTTCCTGGATGCGGTGTACTAGCTTTTACACATGCATTTTGTTATCTAAAGTTACATTTTGCGAAATTCAACACAACAGCGATCAACTTGAGCTAAGCATATTGAGTATTTATCATCTCTACTAATGGTTCGCTAAGTGTATAACATTGTAACTTTATGCTAAGTAATGTTATGTTAGCTATATTAGGCAGCTACGTGTGCTAGTGATACATACTTCATGAAAACATAAACCAAAAAAATTTATAATCAAAATGAAAGATTACCTGTCCAGCAGAAATACAACTTGTGAACTCCTCAAATCAAACGGGTGCGCCAGGGTTGCCAGGTTTTCACCAATTGCTACTCAAAACTAACCCAAAACAAGCCCAATCGTGTTTTCGCATTTGGGGGGTAAAATATGTGTCTTTTTGGCAGGGCTGCCTGCTAAAATTCGCAAATCCTGGGGCAAAATATCACATAATTGGGGTTGCTTCAACCCGCAGACATGAAAAACAGCCGCGCCAACAGTGTTTGAAGTAGCCCGACTTGGCAACAGTGGTGCGCATGTGGGCAGATCCTGGAGCAAAAGCGGCGGTAGCCATGGTAGCGAGAGAGAGTGACAGTCGCCCAAGCCAATCACTTGTTTCGTCCCGAACAAAAATAATGAGCGGTGTTTATTGCAGATTAAAAAGTCTAGAGTCACTCGATTTTTATTCTCTCTTTTTCAGAGTACTTAAATTTTAATTATGTATTGACATATAAAGAAAGTTATTTAGTTGTTAAAGAAACAAATTTGGACAAAAGTATTTTAGATCATTCTTACCTACCCTACCTTTAAAGTCCTCGTGAAATCAAATATGATCATATTTACTTTGTTAGCGTAAATTGCTAGTTTTGTGGTGAACAATCCATCCGTGCAAGTCAATCCGCATCAAAAAATTATTTGGCTTCGTAATCTTTAATCAAAATCTGAAAATGCTCCTCCCCTCTATATTGGTAGGCCTTTTTTGATGACGTCTGTTTGACGGCTTGGGCTTCGACACCGACATGCCATCATTAAACACGCCCATCCAACTGACAGTCTGCTGCCCGCCAGCTAATAAACAGAGATGGCGAGGAGGTGCGTTTTCTGAATGAAACGCCTACGTTTCTATATCCAATCAGTTCACAGGGAGGAAAAAACAAACCACGCCCTCTGTTCTGCTCATTTAGGATTCCGTTTCTCTCGGAAATACGTCAAATCACTGAAATAAAGTCGGTTGCAACTTCCGGTTCACTGGGACTTTAAATTTAAAACATCAAAATATAGAGATAATATTCTATAAATGAATTTTCCAATTAAATGAAAAGATATAGACAAGTTACTTGTTAGGCATTAAAAATCTGCTAAATTATTTATTAAATCGCCTGTACAGGTACCTTTTTAAAAATCAATTTGAAGGCTTTTAAGACCTGCACATATTATATTTAACATGTATAATTGCTGCCATAATAACCAAGTAACAACCTCCTCCAGTTTCTCTTGAAGCCAATACGGAAGTGACATAAACTGCAATTCATCGACTGGCCGCTAGGGACAGGCTCCAGAAGGAGCAGAATCTCATTGAGCTCATGTTAAAATGCCCAACTTTACAGCAGAATAAAACATGTTTACAGTCTGGTACAAATTGTGGTTTTGGTCTATACGGTTAATTTTGCCCTTCATGACAACTGTGAGGGGGGTGATGTTTTTTTATAACTCATTCGTTTACATTATATAAAGCATTAAAGTTCTGCATAATTAAGGGCGTGGCCACTTCGAGTGACAGGTGGATTGCCATTTATCTGCTGTCTGTTAGTCATCACGTCACTTCAGCTTCACCCACGTCCCGCCTCTTTGCCCATTTTCTGTTATCCGGGAGTGACGCGCGATAACGCGCTGCCAAGATGGCAACGGCCATCTCGTCCATACTTTGCACTTCAGAATCCTATGAGTGACGTCACGGACACTATGTCCATATTTTTTTTACAGTCTATGGTAATAACGGCCCATTTCAAATGTTTACGTGCTTTTCTTCTTTATATTTTTTGAGCGGTGATGAAATATATTGCTCTTGTAGCCTAAATACCTGCCAGCATTTCAGTAATAAAAGGCTAGATCTTTAAAATGCATCCAAATTACAGCGTACGGTGCCCTGCAGTGGTCAAAAAGGATATACACAGTGAATTTTGAAGTGATATATACTTTAAAACTCAGAGATGTGGATTCGGACGTCAATTGAATTACCACACATCTTTAGTGTTTGTCTAAAAACAGTAGGTTATTCGGCCAAGGATTTTTATGTGGGTGGTGGGAGAAAAACCCTGACATTCTGGATTCAGACGGCTATAAAATCACAGGCTGTCAATGATGAAAATACAATTACCATCCGAATAGGGCTTTAGACTAGCCTGGATGCCAGCCGAACTTAGCCCCGCCCACAACATTTTAACACGGGCAGTTCGGTCTGGACTTGATCCGTAGAGAAGTAATTATGCCCGAACAGAAACTGTTCGGACCAATGAAATCGTTAGGGCGGGCTTTAGATGATGATGGACAGATGATCAACAGTAACGTAATCATTCACGTCACCAAAGGCGCTTGGGTTGAATTTTTTTCTAATCCTAAACGGAGAACTTGTTCGTATATGCGTTCACCTTTACTATTTCTCTCAGAAATGATGATCGTGTTGGTAAGTACTCTAAGTGGTAAGTGTGTATCCTTGAATTCTTTTTTTACAACACCGGCAAAGATCGTTTACACTAATCTTTTTCTTCTTACGTTACTTATTCCAGCGTGCGTACAGACAGAGTTGCCAAATTTTTACAACAAAACCCGCCCAAGTGCTAACGTTCCTCAAAACTAGCCAAAAACAAGCCCAATAGCTTTCGGGGGGGGTTCTCTGGGGAAAAAAGGCATTTGGGGGGTAAGATATGTGTTATTTTGGCAGGGCTGGCAGCTAAAATATGCATTCCTGGGTCTGTATATCACATAATTGGGGTCGCGGACATGGCAACACAGTGCAGTTGAGTTCTGTTGACATTTGACAACTAATGTTATGCGTCGCTCCGTTGCTCTGATTGGTTGTAGGTCTCTCCAATTGAGGTCTTTCCTGGTTCGGTTGAAACACGCCCCATAATCACAGCCCAACGGAGCAGCATCAGACTCATATTCTGACTAGAATTGAGTATGACGACGTCAGGCTAGCTTTAGACAGTAAATGGCGCTTATGGAACAGCAGAAATATATTGGTTTCCCCGCTGATAAACACTACTTTATTAAGCGTTATTCGTTGGAACTTTGATAAATAAATTTTTCTTTAGCTCAACACTGAGCCAAGCATCACTGAATTGGCACTGAGCTCATTAAAAAGCTCCACGCTATGTGCTCATTATGCAGAGCTGACTGCACGTGATCACAAACCATCCGCTCGCGCAGCATTTTTTCAGGTTTTCCCCACTTTCTTTGGCAGCGCATTAAGACCAATTTTTGTGATAGCACCATGCTACTCTACCAAAATGCAGTTCATGCTTAATTCAAGCACTTTCAAGGACCTATGTTTGTTTTCAAGTACTTTCCAGGCCTTGAATCCATGTGTCTGAAATTCAAGAACTTTCAAGTACTTTCAAGAAGCGTGGGATATGTATGCATCAAAAATATTTGTAATACAGCTTTTTTTATTATTACTGTACATTTAAAAAATGCATTAAACATCCAAGCATATTACCGTACATTAATGTGAATTTGCTTGTCGTAAACATATACACACACTACTGTTCAAAAGTTTTTTACGATGATTTTTATTTTTTAAAGAAAAATACACTCAACGACAAAAATGCTGGGTTAAAAACAACCCAAGTTGGGTTGAAAATGGACAAACCCAGCAATTGGGTTGTTTTAACCCAGCGGTTGGTTAAGTGTTTGCTTAAAACAACCCAATTGCCGGGTTTGTCCATTTTCAATCCAATTTGGGTTGTTTTTAACCAGAGGTGTCAAGTAACGAAGTACAAATACTTCGTTACCTTACTTAAGTAGAAATTTTGAGTACCGGTATCTATAATTTACTGGAGTAATAATTTTTCAGCCTACTTTTTACTTCTACTCCTTACATTTTCAAGCAATTATCTGTACTTTCTACTCCTTACATTTTAAAAATAGCCTCGTTACTCCTATTCCATTTCGGCATGTTTTCATTCCGGCTTGTCATAAAAAAAAACTATCCAGATTTGATTGTGGTTGGATGAGAAGGATAAACTCAAACCATTCCGACACCCTATTGGGTTGTAGGCGATCAATCACGCCTGCACCTGCACAAATCACACACACCATGTTGCCAGATAGGGCGGGTTCTCACCGACGAGCACGCACTTTCAGCCAATCAGCGATCAGCAGGCAGACGTGCTCATTCATGACTTTAGCCAGGGTTTCAGCGCGATAACTGTATATTCCAGTGATCGCTATGCCAGTGGCATAAATATACAGTAAGTTGTATCTACAGTAAAGAGTGGGAGAGTGACTCAACTCTCAAACGTGAATTACACCTGTGACTCGAAGGCTCTTTATAAAAATAACCGTGAGTCCTGTCCATCATCATACACACACTTAGGACATCTGCAACTCAACCCCGACAGCTGCTGAAAGATGTTAAAATCAACGGTTAATCCGTTCTGACTGTGCTAAGTGCATGTGCCATGTACTTCACGAAAGACATACTGTAGTTTTGTCAAAGCAAAGTGCAACACAAAGGTAAACGCATTGTTGTTATTTATTTGTTGGCGGATTATTGTACAGTATCAATGAATTACGCATTTTGGCAGTGGTGTGTGCATTAACGTGTGAAATGCCTGTTAATTACATTGCTTTTTCCAATCTCTATATTGGGCACTTTTTGCAGGTAAATTGGCATCTTACTGTTGACACTGAAAATGATGCATGTGTTTTTCTGAGGGATTGCCGTTTTGACAGTTTCTACCCGGACATATAGTCATATTTGATCCGTTTTACTGGGATTTTTTTTTTTTTTTAAATCATCAATGTTATGTTTTAAGGAGATAAAATGGTAACTTACTTATCAACATTGATTGGTATGGCAATAAAATAATATCACATTATTTTGGCAGTTAAAGTTTTTTTTTTTGGTGCAAAGAATGTTTGTAACCAAGCAGATTATATCAAACCATTGACTGCCATAGTAGGGGAAATGCTATGGCAGTCAATGGTTTGATATAATCTGCTTGGTTACAAACATTCTTCAGAATATCTTCAGAACAAAGAAACTCATACCGGTTGGAACAACTTGAGGGTGAGTAAATGATGACAGAATTTTCATTTTTGGGTGAACTATCCCTTTAATGGGATTTTTTCCCCTTACATTACTTTTACTTTTATACTTTAAGTAGTTTTGAAACCAGTACTTTTAAACTTTTACTTGAGTAAAAAGCTTGAGTTGATACTTCAACTTCTACAGAAGTCTTTTTAAACCCTAGTATCTATACTTCTACTTGAGTAATGAATGTGAATACTTTTGACACCTCTGTTTTTAACCCAGCAACTACTGTTTTCAACATTGATAATGAGCCATGTTTCTGCATATTAGCATATTAATCAGCATATCAGAACATTAGAATGATTTCTGAAGGATCATGTGACTGAAGAAATGGTGCTGAAAATTCAGCTTTATTACATTTTAAAATATATTACAATAGAAAATTGTAATAATATTTCACTCTTTTACCATTTTTTTTTATTTAATTTTTTTTTAGCACAAGAGAATTCTTTCAAATAACTATATTTGAGGAGCCATGTATGAAAATGCCACTGCATTAGATCAAATATCAAACATGATTTTTGGCGGCTGTATGAAGTCAGTTCCCACAAGTGTCCCATCAGAGGAACCACAGGTGTAGAGAATCACATCACACACACACACACACACACACACACACACACACACACACACACACACAATGACCGGCTTCATGTTCAACTCTACATCTACTGACTACTTTGAAATGAAACATTTCACCTGAACAGCTTTTTCTGTTTCCCCTTGCTTTGATATCTAATGCAAGGACATTCATACATTTTTAAAGTGTGTCTTAAGTGTCCGAATACTTCTGGGGCGGCTGTATAGAGACAGAGAGACGGAGAGCTCTCGGGCTGGTGAATTATTAAGGATTACTAATATGTCCTAAAATGTCTCTTTGCCCCGTCCATTAAAAACCTGTCACATCTATTCCGCCCCTCACCTGCTCCGTCTCTCACTCACTCACACACGGGGTCAGAAAGGTCATGCTGGTGTCCACATGCATTTCTAAATGTGTGTGTTTTGAGGACGGAGGTTCAGATTCTTCTAGAGTTTCTCTCTGCTTTTCTTTCTGGTCGTTCAGCTGTATCTCTCTTTCCCTCTCTCTCCATTTCTCTCGCTTGGCTTCGCGCCTGCCGGTCTATCTCCACAGCCGAGCTGGTCGTTGCCGTGAGCGACGAGAAGCTGTCGTTTCTTGTTAACATCTTTGCGGTGACCATGTTCCTTGATTAGAGCTAGTGTGTGTGTGTGGAGGGGATGGGGGTGTTAGTGATGGTGCTCGTCTTCCCCCACCCGAAACTCACCCGCACCCCCCCCAAACACAACCCCCAGAGCTAGTCTTAAAGATCAGTGATTTGGTCAATTGGCCTGGCACATCCTATAGCAGTCAAACCCTGAGACACGCCAACAGACCAGTCACACACACAGACGGTCACGGGCCGCCCGCGCCAGCTTGTGTGGAGGTGCAAGTGCTGCTCTCTGAGTACACATATGCATGAGCTTATGACACAAAAAACAATGATTGATAGATAGATAGATAGATAGATAGATAGATAGATAGATAGATAGATAGATAGATAGATAGATAGATAGATAGATAGATAGATAGATAGATAGATAGATAGATAGATAGATAGATAGATAGATAGATAGATAGATAGATAGATAGATAGATAGATAGATAGATAGATAGATAGATAGATAGATAGATAGATAGATAGATAGATAGATAGATGGATAGAAAACGACAGAATTATGGATGGATGGATAGAGAATGACAGAGATAGATAGATAATGACAGAATTATGGATGGATGGATGGATGGATAGAGAATGACAGACAGATAGATAGATAGATAGATAGATAGATAGATAGATAGATAGATAGATAGATAGATAGATAGATAGATAGATAGATAGATAGATAGATAGATAGATAGATAGATAGATAGATAGATAGATAGATAGATAGATAGATAGATAGATAGATAGATAGATAGATAGATAGATAGATAGATAGAAAACGACAGAATTATGGATGGATGGATAGAGAATGACAGAGATAGATAGATAATGACAGAATTATGGATGGATGGATGGATGGATGGGTGGATAGAGAATGACAGACAGATAGATAGATAGATAGATAGATAGATAGATAGATAGATAGATAGATAGATAGATAGATAGATAGATAGATAGATAGATAGATAGATAGATAGATAGATAGATAACGACAGAATTATGGATGGATGGATAGAGAATGACATAGATAGATAGATAACGACAGAATTATGGATGGATGGGTGGATAGAGAATGACAGACAGATAGATAGATAGATAGATTGACAGACAGATAGATAGATAGATAGATAGATAGATAGATAGATAGATAGATAGATAGATAGATAGATAGATAGATAGATAGATAGATAGATAGATAGATAGATAGATAGATAGATAGATAGATAGATAGATAGATAGATAGATAGATAGATAGATAGATGTGAGATTTAGTAGTGTTAATGTGTTATGCTAGTTTAGAAGAGGTTCTGTTGGTTTTAGGGTTAGCATCACATGACGAGTGAGCTTCGTTTGACAGCAGATTCATGATAAATGTATTATATCGATGTTCTCATTCAGCTATGCTAATGCTAGCAAAGCATTGTGTAACCAATTAGCAAGGTGGCATAAATTGAATGATCTAGTTAAAGCTAGTCAAGTTTCCACTACTAAAAGTGTGAGATAACATGATATTTTTAAGTTGAATGAATGAATTAGATTTCTCAAACATTTCAAGTTCAAAGCAATGAAAATGTATGATTACAAATAAAAAAGTGCAAGTTCTGCTTACTTAAACTTTACATTTCTTAACTTAAAACATTTGATTTCTCAATTCTTTTGAGTTTTTCCAACTTATCTGGGTTTACAGTGTGTGCAAACAACTACACAATGGCATCACAAGTGTTAAAAAGCTAAAAGCCATCTTCAACAATCGGTAACTTCACTGATAAACACACTTTGATAAAGATGCATGTGTATACAGGGAAAGAGCAGGACTGCAAACTGGCAAAAGGCAAACGGAAAAAGGGCAAAGGGAAAAGATAAAGAGAGGCCAGCGGAGAAGCACAGACGGAAGAGGGGAAGAGTAACAGACAGAGAGAGACAGAGTGAGTAATACTGCAGCATGGCTTCCCTCTAGCTATAGCTTCTTGACTTGTTTATGTATGGCGGAGAGAGGGGTGAACATATGGTGTACTAAAGCGTGGACTTGTCTTCCCCACACCCACAGGGGCTCTGTCTCACTGTATAAGTCACGCATCAACACACAGGACAGGCCGCCGCTTCCTGTGTCTCATGCCCTGATTATCTCCGCTGCCACTGCATGATGTTACAATCGTTTATCCGAGCTCTCCTTTCCTTATTTTGTGCACGACCTCTTTAAAACTCTTGTCCGTCGCACAATATTCTCCAGATAACTATGACTGTTCCCTCATGTCCTGTGAAACTGGGCAGTAATTTCCCCGCTGAACGCGGTGCAAACACCAGCTAGAGACTCGCTCGTACTCAGAACAAACAATTACTAGCCTTGATTTGCAGTAAAATATCATTATAAATATCGCAAAACAAAATAAAAGAAGGGCAGCCACAATGTGCTACCTTTTAAAAATAACTTTTTAAGCACCATCACACAAATCTGCAGAGAGGGCAAACCCAGAATGCTTTGCAATAAGCTCAGTAAAATTAATCCAAGAGAGTGAACACAGGAAGTCAAGATGGATGGATGGAGATCTGGGGAATCTGGACAACACCTCGTTGTGCTCCTCAAACCATTCCTGAAGTATTTGTGCTTTGTGTCAGGTGCATTATCTGCTGAAAGAGCCACAGACACCAGGGAATACCACTTCCATTGAAAGGCTGTACATGGTCTGCAATGCTTAGGTAGGTGGTACGTGTCAGAGTAACATCCACATGAATGGCAGGACCCAAGGTTTCCCAGCAGAACATTGCCCAAAGCATCACTGCCTCCGCCGGCTTGCCTTCTTCCCATAGTGCACCTGGTGCCATGTGTTCCCCAGGTAAGCGACGCACACACACCCGGCCATCCACGTGATGTAAAAGAAAACGTGATTCATCAGACCAGGACACCTTCTTCCATTGCTCCGTGGTCCAGTTCTGATGCTCATGTGCCACTGTTGGTGCTTTGGGTGGGGTCAGGGGTCAGCATGGGCACCCTGACTGGTCTGCGGCTGTGCCGCCCCATACACAACAAACTGTGATGCTCTGTGTATTCTGACACCTTCCTATCAGAACCAGCATTAACTTCTTGAGCAATTTGAGCTCCAGTAGCTCGTCTGTTTGATCGCTCCCCACGTGCATCAATGAGCCTCGGCCGCCCATGACCCTGTGGCCGGTTCTCCACTGTTCCTTCATGACCCTGTCGCCGGTTCTCCACTGTTCCTTCATGACCCTGTGGCCGGTTCTCCACTGTTCCTTCATGACCCTGTCGCCGGTTCTCCACTGTTCCTTCATGACCCTGTCGCCGGTTCTCCACTGTTCCTTCTTTGGAGCACTTTTGATAGAGACTGACCACTGCAGTCCGGGAACAGCCCACAAGAGCTGCAGTTTTGGAGATGCTCTGACCCAGTCGACTAGCCATCACAATTTGGCCCTTGTCAAACTCGCTCAAATCCTTACACTTGCCCATTTTTCCTGCTTCTAACACATCAACTCTGAGGACAAAATGTTCACTTGCTGCCTAATATATCCCACCCACTAACAGAGGCCGTGATGAAGAGATCATCAGTGTTAGTCACTTCACCTGTCATAATGTCATGCCTGATTAGTGTATACACACACACACAATATTTATTCATAAGAAATAAAAACATTTTAAATATAAATTAATTTAAATTTAATTAAATCAAAATTTCTTTAAAATGGAAAAGTATCAACAATAATATTTTTTCCAGTAAAATATCAGATTAAAGGTCCCGTTTTTTTGAAGCTTTGATTGTGTTTACAGTGTGCAATATAACATGTGTTCATGTTTCACGTGTAAAAAAACATTTTTCACACAATTTACTGATCTGTATACACCGGTTTTCACTGTCCTCAAAACGGCTTGAGGATTTCCTTGTTCTATGAAGTCCCTCCTTCAGAAACACGTAACGAGTTCTGATTGTGCCAGCGGTTCCCGTGTTGTGATTGGACAGCAGCTTAGCGCACGTTTGCCCAGAAAGGTCACGCCTCTTATCATAACGGGGAGATGAACGCGCTCAAACTACAGCCCCTGAAGGCCAAACAAAGGTGATTTGACTCCGGGATGAAAATAACAGCGTCTGGACGACATGGCGACAAACACACTCTACAAACACAACACTTCCTCTTCTCCACGTAGGAGAGCAACAAGACCACGGCACGAATTTTTGCGTATTCTTGTGGCCGGAGGTTATGCTGCGTTCCAGGCATATTTTTGAGCCCGTAAATTACAACTTCAAACCACGACTCACGACTTTGTAGCGTTCCAGGCAAAGTCACGCCAAACTGCCTGAGCGCAAGGAATTGTGTGGTCGTTTGATGTAAACAAAAGCATGGCGGACCGTTCGGGGTGTATGCTCATTGACAATCATTTCTATCGCCAAAGGTGCTTACTCCTTGCTTATTTGAGGGAAACAGAGGAGAAAAACAGCGCAGACTGCAAGAAAAGCTGTTATACCTTTTATTTTGCATTATTTGTATATTTGTTTCATAAACACTGCATCCGTATGGGGCTGCCATTGTTGCTTCGCGTCAAAACTCGTAACTGGGAGAACATCGATCTAGTACGAGTTCACGGGTGGGAAGTCACGGGTTTGGCTGCCGTTCCAGTCCACTTTCACGGGTAGAAGGTTGGAAAAACACGGGTTTACGTAATTAAAGCAGGAAGTACAGGGATGTAGTCCAAACCGGCCGCTCGCTGTAGGCTTTGAAAGGGAACTTCTGTTAAATAAAATATCTCGCTTGGCATTGAACTTTGAGCTTTATAATTTTACAGGTATTATTTATGCTCTAACAGCAACATTACACACTGACTAAAGTTTGAAAAATGGGATCACGATGAACAGGACCTTTAAAACATGAAATTACTTTAAAAAATTAGATAATATGACTTGCTTTCAGAGAATATAGCCTTTAATAATTGATAATAAATAATAATGAATAAATATGTCTTACTACATTGACAAATTGTTAAATAATACTTCATTTAAAACAGAAAAATATCAATAAAAATAATAAAATATCTTGAAAAAAGTACACTTACTTATTACTGCACACACTAATAAAATAATTTCATAAACTATATTTTTAATAATTATTTTGATAATTACTTATCAATGTCAAATAGCTTTTTACTCATTTTAAGCATAAATCTCAATTAAAGTTGAAAAAATTGCCAAATGAGGTATGAAACATAAACTGAAATCTTAGAAAACGAATCTTAGTGTTTCTAGAACGTGCATCAAGGATGTATTGGACGAGCACCGCTGACACACAGATCGAGGAGAATTTGACAGGAACACACACACACACTCACTCACTCAAACATGACATCCCTGAAGGTCGAAGCATTTACAAATACACACACACACAGTTACTCCCTACAGGTCAGTGAATTCACACACAGCCGAACCCTGCAGGTTGTTTGCTGCACGCACACACACACACAAGCACAGCAGCGACACACACTCTCGCCCTGCAGGGTGGGCTGATTGACAGCTCTCCTGATGGCGGGTGGCAGCAGCTGATGTTTCCCCTCATTTCGTCTTCCTGTTGCCTGGGTCAGGTGACACCCACAGGTGCAATGGTGAGCACCCCTAGAGCCCTGCCGCTCCACTCACATATGGCCTCTGTGTGTGTGTGTGTGTGTGTGTGTGTTTGTGTTGATGTTTATATGCATGTGTTTGTCTCGGAGGAAGTAGGGGGGTCAGTTATTCATGGATCAGAATCACGGAGGCAGAAAGCAGATGTTACCCATCACTGTCAGAGAAACGCATACACTGACATTAACGCCACACCAGCTACAGATCTAGTGTCTCAACCGCTCCTGGCCACACATACACTGACACAAATGCCACTCATAGCTGTCGAGCAAACATACTACTATTATTGCATACTACTCATATACAGGAAACAATGTCTCACGCTCAGGCTTGATCGTGAGTCCACATACACAATAAACCGACAAGAGATAACTGCTTTTCTTTCTTCTGTGGAACAAAAAAGAAGATATTTGGAAGAACGCTGGTGGTCTAAACAGCATTTAAGGCCCACTTACTTTCATGTCATGGACAAAAAAGTGCGCTGTATGATGGGTATCATCCATGATAATATCATAATTGTTGTTTTAACAATGTGCAAGCTGACATAATTAAATTACAAAAAAAAAACACGTGCCGTTTTCCGGAATTAGCATGATTGCAAATGTGTATTTAGTAATAATATACGTTATTATTGTGAGTTACATTTCAGACACAGTATGGTCATGGTTTTGCTTTGCTTTTGTTTTTGCCAGTGAAAGTAGTTCCAAACAAAGCCACAGCAAAACCGTAGCTCGTCTCCAAGCAATACACAACAGTGTTTCGTCACTGCATAAACGTACGTTTTTGAATAAATCGGGTGAGTCACTGATTCAATGATCCGTTCATAAAGACAGTAGGTGTTTCTCAATGTCAAGGATCCTTCCTCTGTAGGACTAATCCTTCCAAGTCACTTCCTTCAGAGGCGAGGCGAGGCGAGGCTCCTCTTAAGCATTCGGAGAACACGTAAATGGAACAGGCTAGCAAGTGCACGTCAGCCTCATTACGTCAGTGAAAAGGTCCGTTAGCCATCAATAACGTCATTTGTAAACGGTTGTAATTTGTACTGGCATTTAAAAATTAAACTTTACTTATATTTACTACGGTTATAACAAATGTTTGGTAACGTAAATACTTACACTTGAAAGCATATAGCCCCGTTAACGCTCCGACTCTGCCAACGTCCGATATTTTGTATTTTTTGAACAAGATAGCAAAGCTGCGCGAATAGGATTGTGGGTGATTTGAGAGCGCTAAGTGCGCGAAGTCTACTCGTAAGCATCCTTTCCTGTATATGGCATATTTTTCGAACGAAGGACTCAGACCTTGGTTGAAATTCCGAGGGTTCTCGACATTGGACGTCGATGACGTAGCATCCTCGGAATTCTGGCCTCCGAGGATCCTTCCTTGACATTGAGAAACGCCTAGTTTGTTCCTAAAAGAATCAGCAATTTAAACGAATCGTTTGAATGAAAGAATGGCTCAGTAGCCGCGTTTCCATGACCCTTCAAAATGCACAAATTCAAATTGCGAATTGAAAATACGCCAAATGGAAACGGGCCAATTTCGCAAAAACTCCCATATATCGCAAAAAAGTTTTCATTGCAGCATCAGCTCTTTTCTCACAGTGTCTAAAACGGTTTAATAAAGGAGTCAGTCTCTCTAAACCCCTGGTCTACTCTGCTCTGATTGGTCAGACGGCCCAGTCTGTTGTGATTGATCTGCTCAGATCGGCCAGATGGCCATTTTCAATTTTACTACAGCGGGAATAAAAGACAAGGATCACTGCAAATATTGCTCCCTAAGGGCCCTATTTTAATAATCCAAGCGAATGGTCTGCACTTAGGGCATGTCTGAATCCACTTTTGCTAGTTTAACAACGGAAAAAAGATCGGCACGCCAGGCACATGGTCTAAAAGGGTTGTCACTAGTCTCTTAAAGGGTTTGTTCACCCAAAAATGATAATTATCCCATGATTTACTCACCCTCAAGTCATCCTAGGTGTATATGACATTCTTCTTCAAGTTTATGCTTGGATAAAACGCCTAGGTCTCCTTCCATTAATAATAATGGCCAGTGCGGTGGCTGGGATATACATAAACCCAACATACGTTGCATAATTTTTGGAATGACTTATTGTCAGAGGAAAAAAATAAGTTTTAGTCACATGACAACGGTTAATGAAACGCTGTCATTTCACAATAGCTTTTTATCGACATTTAGAAAATATCGCGCAAATCTGTAATGGAAACACGGCTATAATGTCTCTGGCGGGTTTAGTTTCATACGGCATTATATTCAGATGGTGGCACGAAAGGTTACAGTGATGAGCGTTGTAGCCGATCACAGACATGTTGAGCTCATGAACGCTGTGATCTTGTCATTGCAACTCTTATTTCTGCACACTAATGCTTTCATCATAACTAACAGTGCTAACACAATGTAAATAAGAGATTTGTTGATTATGAAGAGAGTTTTGGCACGAGCGGATAAACCTGCGCTGTTTGATTGACAGCTCCAGTGATTATAAAGGGAGCGTTCTTTGATGGCTTTCTATATATAATTTAATCACAGTTTAAATAAGTTCACTGGTTTGATTTACTGACACACAGACAAAGAACATCTGACTGTACATGAATCATTTCAGAAATCACTGGTCTCAGATCAGGCATTGGAATCAACACGGTTACTTACATGTTGTGGCATTACTGTCGAGTCCATATTGTAAAAGTCTGTTTGCAAAGCCTGCGCCGAAATTGCGACTGATTTACCAAAGAATCCACAGTGAAATGTAGCAAATACAAATAAATAATGCTCAACTGAGACATTCACATTGTTGAAAATAAAATAACCACATTCCAAGCAGTTAAAGGGTTAGTTCACCCAAAAATGAAAATTCTGTCATTAATTACTTACCCTCATGTCGTTCGACACCCGTCAGACCTCCGTTCATCTTCAGAACACAAATGAAGATATTTTAGTTGAAATCTGATGGCTCTGAAAGGCCTCCATTGGCTCAATGGCACTTTACACTCTCAAGACCCTTAAAAGGTACTAAAGACGTCGTTACAAAGTCCATCTCACTACAGTGGTTCTAAAATAACTTATGAATCGGCGACAATAGTTTTTGTGCGCAAACAAACCCTAAATAACGACTTATATAGTGATGACGATTTCAAAACACGGCCTTCATGAAGCTTCGAAGCGTTATGAATCAGTGAGTCATCGTCATCACTATGCAAGTCGTTATTTAGGGTTTTTTTGCGCACAAAAACTATTGTCGCCGATTCATAAGTTATTTTAGAACCACTGTAGTGAGATGGACTTTGTAACGATGTCTTTAGTACCTTTTAAGGGTCTTGAGAGTGTAAAGTGCCATTGTGCCAATGGAGGCCTTTCAGAGCCATCAGATTTACACTAAAATATCTTCATTTCTGTTCCGAAGATGAACGGAGGTCTGACGGGTGTCGAACGACATGAGGGTCAGTAATTAATGACAGAATTTTCATTTTTGGGTGAACTGACCCTTTAATGTTATTTTTAGTCCTGCTCCAGTCAGTGCAAGTTTTGCTCTTCTCTTCTCAGTTTTCAGTTCTGAAACTTACAGGATATTCTTATAGTAAGATGTCAAAAGCTCAAAGAAAATTTCTCCATTCATGACCGCTTTAAATTATGCAACTTTAATTGCAGTGTATGGTGAATGCATTCATACCACCTCTGAGCAGCATTAAACTGTGTAAATACACCTCATTCCATTTTAGATTCACCTTAGCACAAAAACACATCAAACTGACCTTATCAAGAAAATCCTAGAAAATATTGAGGTATAATTTTTTGTTAATATCGCACAAACCTTGGGCGCTGCCTACCAGCACTTTAAAGCATCACAGGTGCTCTCCTTGCACCAACTGATGCAAACGTAAGGCAGCAACATTATGCTCCCTTTTAAGGGACCTAATTGTGGCCAATATAACCTCCCTTAAAGGTCACTACGGGAAGAGGATGCTACCTGAACGGTCACTCCCAATGAAAAAACAAAACAACTGATTCCTTTGATAATGGGTCCTTTTTCTGTTAGTGAAGTGTGCTTACAATGGGCACTTGAGGGACATAATTTTGCTGTTTATGATCACTCAATTCTGGACAGTCCTTTGGATGGACAGAAATGACACACTCCAGTGATAAACTGCCCATCATCTGGAGGGACCCTCTTGAAGAGATTATATTGTTTACTTTTGTTTGTATAGAATGAAAAAACACTTGCGTGTAATTAAAAAATTCTAGTTGGAACCGCCCCTCTACGGTTCAGTTCCTGTCCTTCAGAGCTGTAAAAATCATGTTCGTCAGTCTCAGTGTGAATGTAACAAATTTTAAATATCAACAAAAGCAAATTAATAAAAATCTAAAAATTTAAAGAAAAGCTTCATTATTTTATTATTGATTAAAAAAAATCATGGATGGATAAAAGGGAAGAGACAGAGAGGGAGATACCGAGGAGAGAGAGAGAGAGAGAGAGAGAGAGAGAGAGAGAGAGAGAGAGAGAGAGAGAGAGAGAGAGAGAGAGAGAGAGAGAGAGAGAGAGAGAGAGAGAGAAAGAAAGAAAGAAGGGTTAGTTGAATAATTGATATTTGCTGAGAGCGATATGAGTTTTCTTAATGTGCCTCACAGCATTAGCTAAGAGTGCCGCTGTTAGCGTCCAACACCACAGGGCCAAAAACAGACCGTCTCAAAAACATTTCAGCCGCGTGCTTAGTCACACACACACACACACACACACACACACACACACCCTCTCTAAAATATAAAGTTAAACTTATGCCTTAAATCGGTGATCTAGTAAGTATGTATGAACATTCACACACTTCAGGAACATTTTACAGGCAAATGGTGAAAAATGGAGGGTATTACATCCAACGAACACAAGATGTACAATAAACAGAACGGTTGGAGGATACCTGAATTATTAAATTAATATACAGTACCATAATTTAGCATTTTAAGTAATCAATGTGTTCTAACAAAGTGGCCGAGTGTTGTATCTTACTAAAAAAAAAATACCGTTTTATTAATTGCTAAGTAGCTTTAATATAATATAGCATGTCGCTTTATCTCACCCCATATAAATACAGATACTAACACTCATATACACATAATGATTATGTAGAATTATTATTACATTTTCTTATCATTATAAAGCATTCACTGAATGTAGGAAGTGTGTGTATGTGTGTAATCTTCTTTGATAAATGTGTTGATAATAAAGTAATGATGTACCCTGTGAAAATGTATAACTGCACAGCTGGATCGCTGTATTGACCCAGCAGCATGTGCCTGTGTGTGTGTGTGTGTGTGTGTGTTGGCCTAAGGTTGCTCTCTCTGACTCATAATGAAGTCGAGCTGTCATGCTCACAGATGCCTGAACATACGGACACACAATCTCTACTTCATCTTCAGGTTCACACACACACACACACACACACACACACACACACACACACACACACACACACACACACACACACACACAAATACAGTTCATTATCTTCAGGTCCACACACACTCATGAATCAGTAAGCGGTTTAAAATAATGTGGAAAAAAGTGCCCAAGGAAATCTTTTAGTGCTCAGAGGAAGCTCTTTCATTGCTCAGAAGACTTTGTGTGTTTCATCTCAGATGTTTCATGAGGAGAAATAAAAGAGACACAAATGAGACTTACAGTGAGAGAACAAAAGCTCGAGTGTGGATGGCAGCTCAGATTATGCAATCTTCTGAGCGAGAAATGTTCATACTGCGATCTCGAACTTATCTTGACAAATCTGAGTACAGTTTGAGACATTTCTTCTGAAACTCCAGAGGAGATAAATGTATGATTAGGGTTTTTCCTCAGATAGTCATGCAACTCATCAACTAGTCCTCTGATGTCATACACTGCAAAAAATGATCGTGTTTTCAAGTACAAATATCTAAACATGTTCTTCAAATATCAACATTTACTTGAAGTGCCCCTGTTATGCTATCTTAAAGGTTCTTAATTTTGTTTTGAGGCTCCTACAATAGTTTTACATGCATCCAATTTCAAAAACTTTATTTTCTCATTACAGCATCAGCTCTTTTCTCACAGTGTCTAAAGCGAACCAATAAAGCAGTCAGTCTCTCTAAACCCCGCCTTTCTGAGAGCCTGCTCTGTTGTAATTGGTCAACACTGCTCTGATTGGTCAGACGGCTCAGTCTGTTGTGATTGGTCTACTCTGCTCTGATTGGTCAAACGGCTCGGCCTGTTGTGATTGATCTACTCTGCTCTGATTGGTCAAACGGCTCGGCCTGTTGTGATTGATCTACTCTGCTCTGATTGGTCAGACGGCCCAGTCTGTTGTGATTGGTCTAGTCTGCTCTGATTGGTCAGACGGCTCAGTCTGTTGTGATTGATCTACTCTGCTCTGATTGGTCAGACGGCTCAGTCTGTTGTGATTGGTCAACTCTGCTCTGATTGGTCAGACGGCTCAGTCTGTTGTGATTGATCTACTCTGCTCTGATTGGTCAGACGGCTCAGTCTGTTGTGATTGATCTACTCTGCTCTGATTGGTCAGACAGCTCGGCCTGTTGTGATTGGTCCACTCTGCTCTGATTGGTCAGACGGCTCGGCCTGTTGTGATTGGTCCACTCTGCTCTGATTGGTCAGATGGCTCAGTGTGTTGTGATTGATCTACTCTGCTCTGATTGGTCAGATGGCTCAGTCTGTTGTGATTGATCTACTCTGCTCTGATTGGTCAGACGGCTCAGTCTGTTGTGATTGATCTACTCTGCTCTGATTGGTCAGACGGCTCAGTGTGTTGTGATTGATCTACTCTGCTCTGATTGGTCAGATGGCTCAGTGTGTTGTGATTGATCTACTCTGCTCTGATTGGTCAGATGGCTCAGTCTGTTGTGATTGATCTACTCTGCTCTGATTGGTCAGATGGCTCAGTCTGTTGTGATTGATCTACTCTGCTCTGATTGGTCAGACGGCTCAGTGTGTTGTGATTGATCTACTCTGCTCTGATTGGTCAGATGGCTCAGTGTGTTGTGATTGATCTACTCTGCTCTGATTGGTCAGACGGCTCAGTCTGTTGTGATTGATCTACTCTGCTCTGATTGGTCAGACGGCTCAGTCTGTTGTGATTGATCTACTCTGCTCTGATTGGTCAGACGGCTCAGTCTGTTGTGATTGGTCCACTCTGCTCTGATTGGTCAGACGGCTCAGTCTGTTGTGATTGATCTACTCTGCTCTGATTGGTCAGACGGCTCGGCCTGTTGTGATTGATCTACTCTGCTCTGATTGGTCAAACGGCTCGGCCTGTTGTGATTGATCTACTCTGCTCTGATTGGTCAGACGGCTCAGTGTGTTGTGATTGATCTACTCTGCTCTGATTGGTCAGATGGCTCAGTGTGTTGTGATTGATCTACTCTGCTCTGATTGGTCAGACGGCTCAGTCTGTTGTGATTGATCTACTCTGCTCTGATTGGTCAGACGGCTCGGCCTGTTGTGATTGATCTACTCTGCTCTGATTGGTCAGATGGCTCAGTCTGTTGTGATTGATCTACTCTGCTCTGATTGGTCAGACGGCTCAGTCTGTTGTGGTTGGTCTACTCTGCTCTGATTGGTCAGACGGCTCAGTCTGTTGTGATTGATCTACTCTGCTCTGATTGGTCAGATGGCTCAGTCTGTTGTGGTTGGTCCACTCTGCTCTGATTGGTCAGACGGCTCAGTCTGTTGTGATTGGTCCACTCTGCTCTGATTGGTCAGACGGCTCAGTCTGTTGTGATTGATCTACTCTGCTCTGATTGGTCAGACGGCTCAGTCTGCTGTGGTTGGTCTACTCTGCTCTGATTGGTCAGATGTCCATTTTCAATTTTACTACGGCGGGAATAAAAGACAAGGATCACGGCAAATATTGCTCCCTAAGGGCCCTATTTTAATAATCTAAGCGCATGTCCGAATCCACTTTTGCTAGTTTAACAACGGAAAAAATGGTCTGTGCGCCAGAGCATGGTCTAAAAGGGTTGTATCTAGTCTCTTAATGAGTCATGGGTGTGTTTTGGGCGTAACGTGCAATAAACCAATCAGAGTCTCATCTCCCATTCCCTTTAAAAGTCAGTTGCACTCGCACCATGACGGATTCGCTGTTTACATGATGGAATTTGTGAGTGGAAAGACTGAACGCTTCTCCAGAGAGGAATCTTTTTATTTTTAATAAATAAAAATGTGTGTGTGCTGCGGTGCATTCCTGTGTGTGTAATAAGCAGAGTGTACGTGCATTGTGTACCCGCCTATAGGTGCATATTACTAACACGCCCTTTAAATAACACTTAAAATCCATCTAACTTGACTTTAGACCAGGTTTTTGTTGGTCAATGGCGCAGTCGTTTTCAGTTCCTCAAAATAGCAACACGCCAACAATGCGCCTGAACACATCTGGTTTTCAGACCAGCACACCCAGGGGTGAACAGATGGGCGCGAGTGCATTTGCTATTTAAACAATGTGAAAATGCTAACTGCGTCAGCCTGAAACTAGCAAAAAACACTTGCATCGCATTGCGCCGGGTGTATGATAGGGCCCTTAGTTTAACTGGCCCTTAGACTATATTAGAACTGTTTTAATATTTTGTTTAACTATTTGAATATATATATATATACAGTTAGTCCATAATACAGTTAGTCCACGGTTCAATACATACCTCGGTTTTTAACCACGGTTTTCGGTTCGGTTCGGTTATGATGGCTTGTCACATACATTTTTTGTTATTCTATTCTTAGGTGACAGGAACAGCAAGAGGTTAAGGAGAATTTTTTTTTTTTATTATTGCAATACTCTTTCTTTATTTTACTTAAAAGAATTGAAAAACCTTACTTAAAACTTAAAACTTTACTTAAAAAAACCCTTGTACACATTCCTAGTGTATTGGATAATATAAAATAAATATATATAAAGATTTACACTGGCAGCTCAGAGCTGTACAGCAGTATTTCAGTATGAAATTGAATGAATGAATGTAAAAATAAAACACTACATAGACTTCACTATAAAATATACATTGATTCTTAGCTACTGTATTAGTTTTTCAGTCCAGAGCAATGAGTGATTTTCTCTTTGTCTTTTGCTGTTGTATTAACATTAAAGGGATATTTCACTCAAAAATGAAAATTCTGTCATCGAGAAATGAATACAGGTTTGAAACAATATTAGAGTGAGTAAATAATGACATCATTTTAGAGGTGAACTGTCCCTTTAAGGACAGCGTGTTCACTATAGGCTGTGCTCCTGTCAATTTAAGACCTGCGTGCATCTAATATACAGACACGCCAATTTTACTTTCACTTTAGACATAACCGACTGTGTTTATGTTAACCTTGTGTGTATTTGACAGTATTAGCGCAGTAAGACTACTTAGTCCAGTAATCACGTGTTTGACAGGCGTTTAGTGCGCACGCTCGGAGAAGCGCATGTTAAAACCGCGCACGCGAATGAGCCGGCAAGGCTTTAAAACGCATGCAAATAATGAACTTTCGTGATTGTGAATAACTATAGTGTTCCGTGAGTATAACTCTACGACTAACGTGTTATGTGAATGTATGTCGCGTGTATGTGTTGTTCATTATTGGGATGGAGGCAAATGATAGAATTTGTAGAAAAATAATTAATTAAATGTGAAACCAAATTAATAAATATTAACCAATAAATAAACCAATATTATATTGAGAATTGTGGCATCCCTAATATATATATATATATATATTAGTCAAAGACAAAGCTGATGAACAACAAAGAAACCCATAACACATAATAGAACATGTGGCAGGTCTATTAGTCTACATTTATACTTAATGCACACACCTATTTAAAATGTTTTGTCTTTTTTGGCTGGTTATCAACATGTCAATCAATACAATTTTGGATTCAATCATGCATTTAAGAAAGTTAGTCATTCCCAAAACTTTGCAATTTGAAAAATACAACTTTTTTCAAATAGCAAAAGAGCGTTTATAATACTTTATAATCACTGCAGCTGTCAATAACTATAGTGCAAGCTCACAGAGTTCTGCACTGTTGTGAAAACTCCTGTTATAATCAATGAAGCTGCTACACTGCACAATGAATCTCTAGTTGACCTTATATCACATCCAAAATTATTAGTTAGCAAGTTATTGAATTAGGTAGCTGCTTACCAGTTGACATCCACTACATACATTTGAGACGTTAAAGGGTTAGTTCACCCAAAAATGAAAATTCTGGCATTAATTACTCACCCTCATGTCGTTCGACACCCGTCAGACCTGAAGATATTTTAGTTGAAAGCTGATGGCTGAGAAAGGCTTCAGATAGGCCTCCATTGGCATTCAGTACATTTCCTCTCCCAAGACGCATAAAAGGCACTTAAAACGTCGTTACAAAGTCCATCTCACCACAGTGGCTCTACAATCATTTTACGATGTGACGACAATAGTTTTTGTGCGCAAAAAAAAATCAAAATTAACACCTTTATCCAACTTGTTCTTGTCTTCCGTGTGTGCCTCCACGACGCATGCGCGAGAATATGACGTGGCGCCAGCGTTTGGGAATCCATGAAATGCACACTTTAGTCCGATTTTGAGAATTACGCCGAGACCTAAAGCACGATCAATGTAGAATTCAACAGCTGAGACACGCGCGTCTTCCTCTGCTCGTAAACAAATCGCTTCTGGGTCATGTGTCCGAACGCCGGATCTGCGTCATATTCTCGCGCATGCGTTGTGGAGGCACACACGGAAGACAAGAACAAGTTGGATAAAGGTGTTATTTTGATTTTTTTTTTGCGCACAAAAACTATTGTCGTCACATCGTAAAATTATTGTAGAGCCACTGTGGTGAGATGGACTTTGTAACAACGTTTTAAGTGCCTTTTTATCGGTCTAGGGAGTGTAAATGTACTGAATGCCAATGGAGGCCTAACTGAAGCCTTTCTCAGCATCAGCTTTCAAATAAAATATCTTCATTTGTATTCCGAAGATGAACGGAGGTCTTACGGGTGTCGAACGACATGAGGGTGAGTAATTAATGACAGAATTTTCATTTTTGGGTGAACTAACCCTTTAATAACATGATCAAACTGATGCAAGTGGCAACACAAGACTAAACATCATTGAAAACACAACTCTCACGTGTCAAAACTCATTCCTGAACATCGCACTTTCTGCAGCTAGCGGTAATTGTTTTGGGAAACAGGACAGCAACAAGATTTTCCAGGACATTTGACATGTTATCTAATTTTCCATGTGTTTTCCAGGACTGGAAAATTTGTCATACATTTTCCAGGATGAGTGTACATAACGCTTTTTATGTGATTTGTTCAATGACATAAACTACTGTTGTTTGTTAGACGTGCCGTTGAGTCAACAAACAGAAATGTAATTTTTGAATGAATTATTCCTCATAATAGCCCTTCATTGTGCTCGTAACAGAGGCAGGGTTTCTCGCTTCCACCTATAACTCGTAAGTTTCTTCAGTCGTTCTCAGTCTCCCCCACGCACCTCCCCTCTCTCTGTTTCTACAGATGGTTAGGCCCTACGGATCACGCTGTCACAGTTCATCTCCTCTCGTGTGTCTGACAGCACGCCTGATCCTCCAGGAAGGGCTCAACCCCCCCTACAAACACACTGACATTTCTCAAAGGACCTGCGCTCATAAACACTCACAAACCATCTCGCTCGCTCTCTATCTGATACGCCGTGCAGGGGAAAGCGTGACACATATCGGTCACTGGGATCCTTCGGTGATGTGATGACATTAGCTCATTCCAGATTAAACCATGTATTTAATGCACCCGAAACATGGCGGACTTCCACTGAGCACAATGCAAATAATGCAAACATTTTTTTCTTCATCAAAATTAATATTTTAAGTCGTTTTTGTAAAAAAGGATCCAATAATAGCTTATTTTACAGTGTCCTTGATACACATGTTACATGTGATTACTATAAATCATGCATAATTACATGCAATTAACCCTATTTTAAGCTGTCATTGTTAGTGCACTTATATATATTTAAGTACTGTGTCATATTAATTAACAACATTGACTTTCTATAGGGTTAGGGTTAGTTGCATGTAATTATGTATTATTAACGATTATTACTATGATAATAATAGTCAATTTAAATAAATCTATCAATTGTATATAATATTCAGCATAAACTGAGCTGAATAATGACATTTAACTTCTGTACAGCTGTTTTCTGTACCATTTGTTTTCATAATTGATGATTTAAAAAAAAAATATTAACATGTATTTATATAAGGTGCTATATAAATAAATGTGCTATATGAATAAATGTGGCATAATCTTATGACAAAACACATTTTGTAAATGGAATAAAAAGATGTAGTTGAATTCAAATGGTTAATAATTTTAATTAAATTAGAGATTCACTCTCTGACGACAAGTCTTAATATATTGTCGCAAACAAACGTATGCTTATTTAGATTAGTAATTGATAAGACTTTATTTTACAGTGTCTTTGTTACAAACATTACATGTACTTACTATAGTAATAACATAATTACATCCTAAACCAAACCCTAATCCTAACCATAACCCTACTGTAAAAAAAACATTTAAAAAGTAAGTTACCTGGTTGGCTTAAAATTTTGAGTTCATTGAAATTAAACATTTGAGTTAATACAATGAACATTTGAGAATCGACATCACCCTTTATTCAAATATTATTCAAATAGTTTGTGTTTTATTTGTAATAATGCAGTGAAACATGCCAAATTGTGCTATTTTCATGATTTATCACAACATTTTTTTTTTTATGTGGTTCAGATACAATAATATTTTGAGTTTCTATTTATTAGACCAATTTCACGCATTGTATTAACTCAAATTTTTAATTTCAATGAACTCAAGGCAACCAGGTTACTTACTTTTTTTAAGTTAAACCAACAATTTTTTTTCACAGTGTAGTAAGTACACGTTGTTAATTAATATTACCCAGAACTTTAAATATATAATTACACTGTAATAATGACACCTTAAAATAGTGTAAAATAATTTTTGCAGCCTTTATTAAAAATGTAACTTTCAATTCCATACTCACTTTTTTAAAATGCACGTGAGCTTAAAAAAATGGATTTACACTACATTTTCAATGTACAACAAAAATTCCTACTCAAGATCAAACATCATATCTATTTCCTCAGAGACAAACCATTAACTTCTCACAGAGATGTCGTTTTTAACTATTGCAGTCGTGAGTGAGTTTTGTGGCTAGTTTGCGTTAAAGATATTAAATTATGCAGGTTGTGGAGAGAAACCACTGCATTACGCCGGAGAACCACAGACGGACCCGACCGCAGATACACTGATGAGAACAACACTGAAACCATACGGAGAACTGAAGTCTTCTAGATTATTCACAAAGATTATTTTTCATAGCTACTTTCAAGCTTTCTCCATCCAAACCGCATTTATGTTATTAATGATTGATGGCGGCTGGCCTTTATTTACCGACCTGTCATGCACTGTTAGCAATGCACATTAAAACTTGATTTTGCAGCTTTATGCTCGTCTGCAGACACAAACTGGGTCAAACCGCAAATGCAGAGAGAGAGAGAGAGAGAGAGAGAGTCAGAGACGGAGAGAAGTCCATAAAGTAAGCTGCAAGGTTCGGTGAAGTTTCTGATGGCGACGTTACATTTCAGAAGAAACTGTTCACCCAAACATCAATCATTTACTCACCTTCATGTCGGTCCAAACCAGTATGATTTTCTTTTTCCTGTGGCACAAAAAAGGACATATTTTAAACAATATTCTTGCTGCTCTCTGCCTTAGAATAACAGTGAATGGCGAGAAATACAAGATGACAGAATTTGTATTTTTTTAAGTGAGCTATCACTTTAATATTGCCATTTCTATGTATTGCTGTTAAAATGGCAAGTTGTTAATATCTTATTATTATATATTATTGATTATATCTGATTTAATAAATCAGCATTATTTTATTTATAATGTTTTATTTTTATTTTTAATTAATTGAAATGAATTGAATTAAATTCAATGTAATTATTAAATATGGTTTAATTTTAATTGGTAATAAAAAAAAGTAATTGCTTCTGGCAATACAATATTTAATTGCATTTTTTATTTAAATACAGTTTAATTTTAATTGGTAATACAATTAAAATTGCACTGCTTTTGCCAATATAATATTTAATACAATGTTTAACTTAAATACAGTTTTATATGAATTGTTTTGATTGATACATTTGCACTAATTTTGGCGAAACGATATTTCATTTTTTTTTTTTATTTAAATACGGTTTAATTTGAAACCTTTTTTGCATTACTTTTGGCAATACAATATTTAATGACATTTTTATATATGGTTTTATTTTAAAACCTTTGTGAACTGCTTTTGCCAATATAATATTTAATATAATTTTTTTTACTTAAATACGGTTTTATACATTTTTTTAAAAAACTTTTTTGCACTGCTTTTGGTAATACAAAGGAACAGTTTTTGTTATGGCAATAAAACACACTAAATTTAATCTGAAATAAGTCCATAAAGTGCTGCATTAAAGTATCCATCAGTGGCTTTAAATTGCACTGCGGCCCAATTAAGTAAACTGTCCCGCCACGGCGAGGATGAAGTGTCTCGCCTTCTCCTAAATGGACCGAACTGGGCAGGTTTCCTAATTTGGACCCACTTGAGCTTGTGCCAATAGCAGGGGAGGCAGGAGGGGCCTGTGCCTGATTGTACTGCCCCAAGGCATCCCTCCTAGAGAATATATATATCTGCCTCTCTCTCTTGTTCATCCATGTGTGTATGTGTGTGTGTGTGTGTGCGCGCATGCATCTCTCTCCCCTCATAAAACACCCGAACGCACATCACCGGCCGCCTCTGGAACACAACATGACACAGACGCGCAGCAGGTAAGTCAAGCCGTTATCTGAGGATAAAAGTTATGATGCAAGTTTAGGGCAGATTATGTGTACTTAGTGTGATTGTGGCGCGTATCTGAAGCCGTTCTGAATGCAGCGTTGCGTCACAAGTACTGAGATGAGTCTTGATTAACTTTTTTGGAAAAGACACTGCGTGATGTTAATATGTGAAGATGTGTGATCTATATGATATGCTACTAAATGTGTAAAATAGACATCAGGGATAGTTGTTGCGTGTGTTTTACAGTATAAGGTTAAGTAAAAAAAGTCAATTTACACAATCTAGGGTGTGTCGGTTTCAAATGTATAGTTTTTAAAACAGAATTGTTGTGAGAATTCAATGCGCATAACTAAAATTACATGGTTGTTATTTTTGCAATAGGTCTTGTGAACAACTGAACAAAATTACATTACATTCGGAATACAAAGTCAACTGCATTACAAAAGAAAATTCGATGCAAAAATGTTTGCTCGGGCCACTGTCAGATTTATATGGGGGCAAGTTGTCACATCTGTTTCAAATGTTGCAAATGCACTGAATTAAGTACAAAGTTGTCTTTCTGTTTTGCTATAGAATCTATTATAGGCTGTTTAGTGACAACGTGCCCCATAGAGATAACATGTCCCGCCGCAAAAGGTCAACGAGTGTTCAACGAATTGTATCTTTTTCTATAGGCAACAACAGCTTTTTATAGGCACATATGCAACTGTACAAATAAATAGAAATATTTACTCGAGTTAATCATGTGACATCTCGCCCCGGGCTCTTTGAAAGTAAAGACATGTGAAATACAAAATAAAAATATATGACATTGTTAATAAATACACGTAATCTGGCCTTTAAAAAAAGAATGCAGAATTTCTAAAATAACACCTTCTTTTTAATTAATTGGTTTGCATTTGTTTTTGTTATTAAATACAGATTTGAATTAATAGTTTATAATATAAAAATGTATTATTGTAATCAGTCACATACTTGCGATAGAGAGACGTTTGCACACGGGACAGATTGTCATTTAACATTAAACGTACACTAATATGTCAGAATCAACAATGAAATCCATTTTAGACGCTTGTTTATTTTCCAGATCCTTCATAAAGAGTCAAATCGAGAAAACTTCAAGCGTCATGATCCAACTCATTCTGCTGAACTACTGTGGAGGTACGAGCCACACACACACACACACACTCACACTATTCACACATGTGCTGTGCTTCACTATATTTCACACAAAGGGCGTCCAAAACAGTGCTCTAATTTCAAATAAGAGCCACTTAAAACTTTAAAATATCGCATGCCAATACATCCTAAACAGACGATTTGCTCTTCAATCCATCCATGCGTTGTGTTCGCTGTTCCCTGTGTGTGTGTGTGTGTGTTCTCAGTTCTTGGATTCCACCACAGTAAGTCGATGCTTTTAGCAAGCGTCCCTATTTAAGCGAGACAATACATATTTAACACACACCGATCAGAGTGTGTCCATGCGAGTGTCCGACCGAACCCTGAGGGCCTTAAAACTGACACACACATGCACACCACAAAGAATGTCCCGCAGTGAGAACAACTCTAAAATAATTTTATTGATCGACGCTAACAGCAGCATTTGATGTCCAGTTAAAACCACAGCACGGGTTATCTGCAATATGACCGAAACACACACACACACACACACTCCGTTCAAACGCAGCCAGGATTTAAAGACAGACAGAAAAGTTGCAGAAGTGATGGCATTATTTCTTTGAGTGCTGTAATAGATGAAAGTTTGGTGAAATTGCTCGCCGCTCGTCTTCTTTAAATCAGAATCACTCCGGGCTCGCGCCGTCTCAACACCCCGAGACACGAGCAACAAAACTCACGCCTCAAAGCGGGACATTTCATCCTCCTCTCCACTTCCTGCCTGTAATCTGCCTCATTTTCTTCTCTTTTCATTCCCTCTTTCTACCCAAAGGAAAATGCCAGGGGCAAAAAATAAATAATCAAGAATAAAGAATACTTTTATCATAACAGAGCGGCGTTTGAGTGATATCATAGCCTCCTGCGCTTCTCTTTTAATTACACCATTATTTAATCGCTTTCACCATCTCCTATTCTTAACGCTTTTATTAACAACAAAAATTATTAGTTAAATTGCGTCAGTGCAGTTGTTCTTTCTGAAAGACTGTAGATGTAACACTTCAATTAAAACTTCATTAGATAGTTCTGTATGAACTAAATCGCAGTTGTAGTATTTCATATAGAGTGTTAATACACTTCTGATGGTTAATTATGAATGCATTTTTATTAAAGAAACATGTCTTTTTAATATCTCTAAACTTTTTATTTTATGCATATTTTTCCATCCATCCATCCATCCACCATCCATCCATCCATCCACCATCCATCCATCCATCCACCATCCATCCATCCATCCATCCACCATCCATCCATCCATCCACCATCCATCCATCCATCCACCATCCATCCATCCATCCATCCATCCATCCACCATCCATCCATCCATCCACCATCCATCCATCC
>NC_137119.1:39020783-39033283 GCF_949357685.1 Gobio gobio | reverse complement strand
CGTCCCTCTGCCCTTTGTCAGGATGTGCCTATAGCTGACCTTCAGGGTCCTGCTGTAAATACTACAGTGAACATGAGAGCCGCGCACAGGTGCAGCCCCCTCCAGAAACACACACACACACACACACACACACACACACACACACCTCGCTGGTGCAACCCTGGACGTAATGAAAGGTGGCAGATAGAGGACTTTCGGCAGTTCTGAGAAAACCAAAAACGTCTCTTCTCTTTGTTAAAGTCTGTGTGTAAACAACACTGGCTCTATTTACTGTCTTACGACACATTATGAGCGATTCATCAGTACACAATCTTTCATCACAATGTAAAAACTTCAGAAATGACTTTTCTGATGTCATCAAACTCTTTATTTTTCAACCACCTGTCACACAGACACTTTTCACCATCCAATCAATTGCTAATTAATAAAATCAAGTCCTGTCCAAGTATCACATCACAAAAGTAAAATGGGCTGCAAACAAACACTATACATTCACATCTTTTAAATCTAATTCTGATCATTAAAATAAATATTTATTTTTCTACTTTTGTCTTTGTTAAATAATATTTTAAAATATTATTACATTTTTAAAATATTTTGCTTACTGTAATAATATTCTGAATTATTAAATAAAACAATATAGAATATTATTAAATTATTAACGTTTGTTTTTAGAATGATCTGAATAATTACAAATAATTATTTAAAATATGATTAAATGAATAACATTTTGTTTAGTAATGATCGGAATTATTACATGTAATTTAAAATATGAATACATTTATAAAATAATAATAATAATATTATCAATTATTATATATCACTTCAATATTTTAAAATATTATAAAAATATAAAAACTGTAATATATTTGTTTTTATAATCATCTGTATAGTTAAAAAATAATTATTTAAAATATTATTAAATTATTAATGTAATATTTTGTTTAATAATGATCTGAATTATTAAATAATCACTTAAATATTATTAAATTAATAAAATAGTAATATTTTGTTTAAGAATATTCTAATTATTATATATTATTTAAATATTATTAAATTATAATAATAATAATATTTGCTTAATACTATTCTAGATAATTAAATATAACTATTTAAAATATTATTACATTATTAAAGTAACAATATTTTGTTTAGTAATGATCAGAATTATTACATATCATTTAAAATATTAATAAATCTATAAAATAATAATATTCTGAATTATTATATATCACTTAAATATTTTTAAGTTATTATAATAATATTATTTTGTTTACCTGTAATAATACTTGGTTTTTATAATAATCTGGATAGTTAAAAATAATTATTTAAAATATTATTAAATTGATAAAATAGTAATATTTTGTTTAATAATATTCTAAAATATTATATATAATTTAAATATTATGAAATTATTATAATAATATTTGTTTAATACTATTCTAGATAATTAAATATAACAATTTAAATTATTTCAGTAATAATGAATTAAGTAATACTTTTTATTATCAAAAGTTTAATCAAATGTTTTCTTGATTTTCTCAACAGCTGAAATCTGATGGCTGCGTTCCTGCATCCCAGTCCTGTCCAAACACAAGTTTACTGTTCACACACAAACACGCACTCAATGTAAACCTGTCCTCAAACGCACACATAAACAAACACACAAGCGCCTCAGACATTTATCTTTGAGAGAAGCCTGTTTTCATATCTGGGACTGATTCTGATCGCACCATGTCGAAGGACGACTGTAAGGTGGGCTGTAAACACAAGGAACGCAAGCCCAAAAAGCCGCACTACATCCCACGGCCGTGGGGCAAACCCTACAACTACAAATGCTTCCAGTGCCCGTTCACGTGCATGGAGAAATCCCACCTGTACAACCACATGAAGTACAGCCTGTGCAAAAACTCCCTCTCGTTGCTCATCGAGTCCGACTGGCCGTATAAAAAAGACCAACTCCGGCTCCAGCAGGGAGGCGTTCGCTCCCGTAGCCCAGCGAAGGGGCACTCCGAGCAGGCCGCGATGTCGGATGAGCCCTCGCATTCGGCGGCGAGTCTGGAGGTCGAGGAGGCTGAGAAAAGAGAATCTGAAAGAGAAGCGGAGAAAGATGACGAGGTAATGGAGACAAGCGGCTCAGCGGTTATGAGTCCCGAATCTGCGGAAATGTGTTCCAGAAGCAAACGATCCAAGCAAGAAGCCGAACTCGTGATGGCGGATGTGTTCTCGCTCGAGGAGCAACTTTTACGAGCACGCTCAGTCGAGGTGGAGTCAAAGCTTCGACATTATAGGCTGTCTAAAACGTGTCTGTCGGGATCGGCAGCGTTGCTTTCGGAGCAATGGCGCATCCTTAGCAATCAGACTTCCGGTGCAAAGCCCAAATCGGATCCGGTGGCCTCGTCTTTACCCTGTTACCCTCCACCGGCGTCAACGGGTCAACTTGAATGCCCCGACACAACTGGTTTCAATCTGTCTTTGCTTGGCGTTGGATACCCACTGGCTCCTGGACTCCTTTCATACCTAAACCCGGCACTTACGACAGCGAGCACAGCGACCACAACCGCACCACTGCCCTTCTTGGCATCAACCGCACAGCTCGCCCATGTGCAAAGACACTCGGAACGGCCTCTACTTCCTCCTCACCTGTATTATCCTTTCCTGTGCGAGCACACCTTCGGTGCAACGCCCTCCTCAACATCCTCCGAAACCAGTAAACTCATCAAACCGCCCGCCGTAAGCCTTCCGCCGCCTTCATACCCTCCCAAGCTAAACCTGTGGAAGGTTCCGGCCCTGCGGCCCAGCCAGACCTCGCCCGCGGCCTGGGGGTCTCCCACGCGTTCCTCCCCGGAGCCGAGCCACGCCCCGAAGGAGAGGACACGATCCAGGGAAGGAAAGACAGGCTGGCAGCAGGACGCTTCCTTCACCAGAGAGCAAAGTCTGAAGAGGACAGCAGCATCGTTGGACTCCCATGGTGCACCAGGGGAGAAGAAACCAGCACTTGAGTTTGCCCTCGACTCTCTGAAATACACTCCGAAATCTACATCCATCGCCTCCCTGATGTCCAGCAGGCTGCCTATACACAACAGGTAAGACAAGAACCCTAAAAATGATAGGCAGTGGCTATTTACACTAAGTGAAAATAACGGCATTTTCTTCGCGATATGCTATTTACATGCGTACATTTTAGAGGCATCAAGCGGTGAGGTCACGAATTAGCTCAGCCCTCCCTTTCGAAGCACATAAAGAAGCTACGGTGGCCGACACAGGACAAATATGTCTTCGTCTGAGACAGCAGAGAGTAGCTAGCGCTCTATAGAGCAGTTTGTCCATTTAGGGCTACTGTAGAAACATGACGGCGCAAAATGGCGGCTTCACTGTAAGGGGACCCGCGGTGTGTGTACATAGAAACGGCTCATGTCTAATGTAATAAAAACATAAGCTTCATTATGTAAGGTAACTATGAAAACATAGTTATGTATATTATATTGCATTTCTGTCAATAGATCCTCATAAATACTACACACTGCACCTTTAAGTGAAAATAGTATTTGCACTACGTAAAAATAGCAGTATTTTCTTTGTAATAAGTGTAAATAGTAGTTTTGGTGCATCAGTGTTGTTGTACATTAAACAGTATGCAATAATAACATAGAAAGTAAATTATTATATTTATTAAAATTATTAAATAAATGCCGCCTTATTGGGACAAAAAAGCCATTCCTACATTTACCCCTAACCGATAAACACTTTCTTATTAAACACACATTGGACAATTTATTTCCACTTTTCGGTTTTGTTCTTTATTTTTATCGAAAATAAATGCCTTTCCGATCTGATATGTGATGGGAAAAGGGAGTAGAGCGAGTTCGGCAAAAGGTGAATTCTAACTAGGGTCGATTTGCGTAAAAAAAAAAAAACGTTCTGCCACACCTTACCCCTACACTATCTCTGCGTCCGAAATCGCGTACTCTCTTGAGTAGGTACTTATTTTGAATAAATAATTACTTCACGACCGCTAAAAAAGTGTGTTCTATATAGTGTGTGTATGAATGTAATCCGGTGTACTACATTCGCCATGTTGTCATTATCATGTGACCTTCCGGCGTCAGTTGCAGCACTTCACCGCCATTCACAAATCGTATGCACACTTCAGAATCTCACCAGTAGGTCATCCCGTGACTTTTTGCCTACTCTGTTATGAGTACTGTGAATTCGGATATACTTATTTTGTCACATACTGTTTTTCACCTACTATACAGTAGGGAAGTATGTGATTTCCGTGATTTTGTCTGGCCCAAACAGATGTCAGTGGGCGGGGTTAGTGTAAATAGCCTCTGCCAACAAGGTGCCAACACTTAGTGTAAATAGACACACTCTGAAAATGGCAACACTTGAGGCCTATGAAGCCTGTGGTATAATAATAAAAATAAGTGAAAATAAATAAATATACACAAAGACGCTTTACATCTGCTATGTCTAGCTTGAGTATTCTTTCCGTCTATGCATTACACACTCATGACAGAGTTGATGAATGGTATTTAGATACAATTAAACTGTGTTTTCACAGCCCCCGCAGTGACGTCTCGTCCCCGCTGCATATGTCTGAACAGCTGGAGGCGAGACAGAGAGGAATGGAGAGAGACACAGACCCGGCAGCTGCTCTCCTGCAGGATTTCTCCACATTACTGCGGCAGTACCAGAACACGGAGCAGCGCGCCGCATCGCTGCCCGAGCAGTGCCACCTGTGGGCTCACCTGGGAAAGATCCGTTCGGAGCTGTCGCACATTCAACAGGCGCTGGAGCACACGGCTCGCACCAACGAAGGGCCGCTCGATCTCTCCCTCAAAAAAGACCCTGCGGGAATCACAAACGGAGACGTCAGCGGAAGAGGCGTTTTGGGAGAAACAAAAGACACGGGAGATGAAAACTGCTCAGAGAGCGAGGAAGAGGACGAGGAGGAGAAGGAAGATAAAGACGACAGAGACATGGTGGAACGAGGAGGCGGTGTTAAAGAAAGGCAGAAGTGCTCACTGGAAGCGCTGATGAAACTGAATCCGTCCCAGGTGAAGACAGAGGTGCTGTCCGACGGCGGGCTGGCCATACGGGCCGGGACGGCTGAAGCTCTGTGGCACAGCAGAACCACCAAGTGTGAAGCCGACTCAAGTGTCCTTCTCTGCTCCAAAACGCCCAACAGACCTCCGTCCATTCAACATCTGGACACGCTGTGTCCAACCAGCCCGCTAACCACCACCGACACGATGGTGTAGCGAACATGAACAGAAAGAACGGAGAAGAGTAAACATGAACTTCTGTTTGGACACACCTCCTCTTTCTTATGATCTTACACATTTTGATCTAAAGGCTTCTATTATGTGAAGCCTTCACCATTCAGAAGTTTGGGGTCAGGGAGATTTTCTGTTGTTGTTGATAGAAATTAATACTTTTATTCAGCAAGGATGCATTCAATTGATCAAAAATGTGATTTCTTTTAGAAATAAATGCTCTTTTGAACTTTTTATTCATCAAAGAATCCTGAAAAAAAGTCACGCTTTCCACAAAAATATGATGCAGCACAACTGTTTTCAACATTGAAAATAATCATAAATGTTTTTTAAGCAGCAATCATATTAGAATGATTTCTGAAGGATCATGTGACACTGGAGACGGGAGTAATGATGCTGAAAATTCAGCTTTGATCACAGGAATAAATTACATTTTAAAACATATTCATATAGAAAACGGTTATTTTAAAAAATTGTAATAATATTTCAACATTTTTTTGATCAAATAATGACGCAAAATCTTACCTACTCCAAACTTTTGAACACTAGTGTATATAAGTACACTGTACGATTAACATGCTATATAAAACACCATGCCATTTACAAAATAAACGGTTGAAAAGACTATGAAATAGTCTGATATGAAATATCAAGTAAAGCGAAGACAAAATCAAGCACCTTATGCCAAAAAGAGCTGATGGAGGAGGACAAAATACATGCACTGACTTAATGATTATTTCAATTAAAGTCCAGTTACAGGACGGAAATTATTAAGCTGTATTCACAACTGTATTTATTTAATGTATTTGTTTGTAATGTATTCATTACATTTTCTGACACATTTAGTGTATTTAGCATTCGTCCATTCTTTTTTAAGACGCTCTGTCTTCTGTAAATAATCATTTTAAATAAGATAATCTAAAGAGATGATTTGTTTCACAATAAAACTGAAGGATACTGCAAATCTCACATTATTGACTCATCAGTGTGCATTACGTGTGTTCATTTGAGATCTGTACATAAAACACCCTGCAATAAAAATGTCAAATTATATTAGTGCTTGTGTGAAGTTTCTGCATTGCAAGACAGTGGTGGAGGAAAAGATGCGGTGCGGTAAACGGTATGACTGCGGCGTAACACACAGAATAAATACTAATGGACAGATTGTGTGAAAGAGGTTAATGTTTCGGTTCAGGATGTGGGGTGAAGCGGTCTGAGCTAATGCGTGGTGATGCAGTGCTTACAGGTGTACAGTATTGGTCGTGACGTGTTGCTCTGCTGTGGTAAAGGTGAACTCTGACCGTGAGCCGTACCTGAGCTGAAGCTCCTCCACACTGAAAGGTCAAAGCTCCAGGGACGAGCCGGTCCACGAGCATCACACACCACACCCGAGCCTCTCGCCCAGCTTTCCACACACACACCTGAAAGGTCACCTGCCACAAACAAAAGTGTCAAAGAGCAGCTCAGAGAGGACAAACACAGATGCCATCCATAATTATTATTATTATGAATGTGGTGGAAGAGGAGATTTCTTACTTTTATTTTAATAAAGTCAGTGCAGATTACGTCTCAGTTTAACCTTTTATTATTTTATATTATATTATATACCTTTTATATACAGTTAACAATTATTAAAGGGATAGTTCAGCCAAAAATTGTAATTACTCCATGATTTACTCACCCTCAAGCCATCCTAGGTGTATATGACTTTCATCTTTCAGACGAATACAATCAGAGTTATATTAAATAAATAGAACTATACATTTACATTAACTATACAATAAATATATATATATATATTTAAATGTAAAATAACTCGTCTGAATGAAGAATGTTATTTACACCTAGGATGGCTTGAGGGTGAGTAAATCATGGGGTGAACTATCCCTTTAATAAATGTTATTTAACTTTAATAAATCATGGGCTAATTTGAATTTTTTTAAATAAATACAGCAAGTGTAAAATAACTCAAACTGATTTGACATTTGCCAACATAAATGCTTCGAAACATTTTCTGATTTTAAACATTGGGATGAAAGCACAATACAACAAACTTTAAACCAGCTTTAAAACATTATCCAAAAAATAATATAATAAATAAATAACTGTTTGTTATTTGTGTGGTTTTTAAATTAAAAAAGCAAACATGTATTCCCTTACTATTCTAGCTTATGCGACACTAAGCAATGTCCAAAACGTAGTATCTCAGGCACTTTTTGTGATTTTCCGCCTCTTTATGACGGATCGCTTCCTGTATTCCTCAGTTGTAAGTCGCTTTGGATCAAGTACTAGTTTACAAAGGTTTTTCAATGAACCTCAAATCTGTTATTTTTGGGTTATTTGAAGAGGATTCAAATGCATGCTTTATAATAAACCTAATTCTCCTTTTATGTAGATTTTACATTCATAAATGTAATTTTGCGAATTGTAAACCTATTTTTGTAGTATTCTTACAAGAGATAAAACATTATTTACTTACAATTTCACTTTCGCTTGACAAAAAAGCTCTCAGAACATGTAAAACATTTTTTTTACTGTACTCAATATGTAATTATTAATTTGTGTAATGCCCTCTTTCTTTTTCTTTTATTTGCTATTTGGATTTACTTTGAGCTATGGCATTGGTTATTCATGTTTGTTTGTTTTGGTTTGTTTTTCCCTCTATTGATGTTTTTAATATTTAGTTTGTTCTAATTTTGTTATGCCATAATGCAAACTAAATGCTCAAATAAAGCATTTACTTTTTGTTTGTTTTTTAAGTCGCTTTGGATAAAAGCGTCTGCTAAATGAATAAAAGTAAATGTAAACCTAATTAGATTATTTTTGCTACATTTTTTCTATTCGCAAATTCTATGAATGCATTTCAATTACAAAGAATCGTCCAACAATTCAATAAAATAATTATTGAGAACAATATAATCAGGTATAGAAGGAGCTTTCATAGTAAAGAGCAATGCTGTGGCATCTTCTTCATTAAATAAAGTGGAAAATGTAGATCAAATAAATACAAATAAAAGCATAGGCCTACATAAGATGGTGCCTACAACGTCAACTCATTTGCTGCGCATTTTAACAACAAACACGTAAATTAAATTTAAAAAGTGGAACTACAACCTGATGTTTTCCCTGTTGTTGTTTTTCAGGGCATTTTTTGTACAATAATATAATTATATAGATAATGGATAATAGTCTTTACACCTTTCCTGAGGTAAATCTTCATCGCTCTTACCTGTCTGCAGGTTGTGAACATGTAAAGCTCAATCGCGCCCTCTAGTGGACATGAAGCGGTCCAGCATTTGCCAAAACTCATAACCCATCATGTTTCAGATGTATTTTCTTAATGTATCACATATGAAACGGTTTAATTATACGCTAAAACAGCATCTATAACTTTAAAATATATACACAAACCTCTGCGTGACTCTGAGCGACTGACAGACTGACAGTCGCCGACTGTATATTTATAATATGTTCAAAGTTTCACATTTCTGAATATCACATAGCAATCGCGCTTCATATAGTAAAATATGAGCATCAATTTGCAGCCACACGAGATGACAACAATTTGAAGCACATTTCTGCCAATGCGTGTTTTCAGGTTATCGATATTATCAACGGATTGTTTACGTCGTCTCGTTTTCAGTCACCTGGTTATTCCACCGCTGTGCTGAAGGGGGCGCTGCAGATATATTTACCTGCGCTCACCCTCAGTATATCCTCGTTTCCGGTGGACTTTTAGGGGAAAAATATCTTAAAATACACTTTTCACACTCTCACTAGTTTACTTAATCTATCTACTAACTATACATATTCACCAGAGGGGGGATTGTGTCGTATTTTCTAATTTTTCCCTAAGAAGATTTTCACCAAACTCTTTTCCACCATACCTAAAAAAATGTATTGAGTTGAATAACGTTACGTTCTGAGAGGAAATATTCCTTCGTCTTGCTACGACTAATTACTAGCCTACTAAAACTATGAATTAATCTAACTTATCACACGTTTTGCAAAACTTCATATATTTACAGTTTGATTGGAAATAATGCTCAATAAATATATTGACATTTAGGCTACATATTTTTCTTTGTTTCTTCAAACATAACACTTACTGTATAATCACTCATGTCATCACGGTGCACAAATTCAGTAACTCTTGGTTAAACTGTTTAGTAGGGTGAATTCAGGGTGATTGGGACACTTTTTTCAAGTCATCTCAATGGCAAAAAGTGTCTCAATCACCTTAAGTGTTGGTTGTGATGTCACAACTAAAGGACAATAGTATTGATGTAAGTCACTTAGTTTTGAAAAGTAGTAAAAATTATAAAGGCAAGGTAAAAATTCATTCACAAGACTGTTTTAATGAGTCTTTTAAAACAAGAGAAAAAGCCTGGGACAAACTAGATAAACCCTCACATGCTTGCGTTCTGATCAATCCAATCATCCAGGATTGGACATTTAATGGACTCCAGGGGCCAGTTGCATAAACTTAGCCATTACATTTAGACTGTGTCTTAAGAACTAATTTGACACACTAGCAATTAGTCAAGAGGTAATCAGTCTTACTTTTCCCATTCAAATTAGACCAATCTAACTTTTTATGTAACTGACTTAAAAAAGTTAAGAACAGTCTTGAAGAAAAAAATAGACGACTAACTTTTAAGACTAGTCTAAGCAGTTAATGCAACCGGCCCCAGGCTTCTTGTTTTTCCACTTAAACTGGCTCCAGAGCAAAATGCAGTTTATGGTAGAGTAGCAGTGTCAAAAACCATAAATTAGATCTTCAAGCCTTCAGTCCTTGAGAAAGACTTGAGAAAAGTAAGGCTTTCTAGGCGATGTATTCACATTTCACTACACAAAGCAACTTAATAGATAGCATTTCTTCAATCACATCTCTATAGATCACATTAAGATTCTGTGCACAAAGCAATTATCATGTGTGTGTCCAGTTCAGCAGCAGGATTAAGACTCTGATCTCATAAGCAAACACACACATAAACATAGACACAGATCTGCACAGCTGTGAGGGTCAATCCCCGGCAAATCCCCCAAAACACCAGAGCCTCGACTCCAGATTTGCAGTATCAAATACTGACACAGAAAACCTTCACAACATCACCATGATGGATATTCACATACATACACTTACATCTCTCTTGGACTGTCATTTCAAAAACATGGTAAGCTGTTTTTCAGGTAATTGACATGTTTTAACTGTAATTGAAATGTGTACATTTTAATTTTCTGTAATTGAAATATTAGATGAAAAACTTAAATTAATTAGAAATGTTTCTTTGGCAACCTACTGAAATAAGTTTTGAATAATTTGAAGTACTTCAAAAAGCTAGACATATTTTAGACATAAAACTAAAATAACAAAAGCACATAACATCATTTCAAAAACTTAAACTAAAATGAAACAATTTTTAACAAATCTGTAAAATTTCACAAATATACTTATACTCACTCACTTAATCTCACTTTATTAAGCGATGTCTTTGCTGCTGACCTTCGATGATCTAATTCAACCATACAAATAAGCAAAAAATACATCACATTTGTGTTTAATTTTTTTAGTTTTTATCGCTGAAGTAAGGACAACAATGTACCAAAAACATTTGTGGTCACATATGTGGACCTTGTTCAAACCTGCAATAAATAAATAATCATAAAAAAAACAATGTACCAAAAACAAAACGATCCCCGTTAACACAAATCTGCGAAAATGACAAAAAAGGCTGTATTATGCATGCCATTCGCGAACACGTAATACGCATGCATGAATAGGGGGACCATATTTTGATTAACGAAAACCAGGTCACTCGGCCCGGCAATGAGATACTCAAATGATACTCAAAGTTTACTCAAAGATTCCTTATTAATTTCAATACAATTAACGTTAAAGTATGTCCCCTCTGTATGGATAGACCATTGTTACATTAGGGCCAGGACAGGACATGTCCTGGGAAAACAGGACGTTTGGTCACCCTATGCATGAACAAGTAACACGTATGCGTGTGACCTCACCGTTTTCACAGATTCGCGTTTTTGTTCTTTACATAGAGACGGTAAAGGTCAAAGACTTTAGGAAGACGGTGAACTCTGATTACTTACGAATGGGAGAAAGTGCATCGCCCAATATGGCGAATAAACCCCGCCTTCTAAATGAAAGAGCCAATCGTTGATTAGTAGGGGTGTAATGATTCATCTACTACATCGATGTATCAATTTATATTCCTATGATCGAACTACATCGATCTGTGCTCGGCAAGTTGGCCTTCCAGACGACATATATCGATCTAACATCGTTTTAAAAGGTAATCAATCTATTGTATCGATCATGGGAAATAACGCATTGGATTTAAGCACGTCAGACTTTATATGGATGTTTTTTCTTAGCACTTTTAATGATAAAGGCGTTAAACGTTACTCGATTCAGTCTGTCTATCTGTGACATCATCGCAACGCACGCACCAGCAGCAGCGCTAAGAAAACAAAACATAGCATGGCGGATGGCAGAGGAGAAGCCAACGTGCGAGAAATGATCAAGCCACCAGGAGAAAGAGCTAACGTTACCTGTACTTTCAACCCTTGCTAAATGTTACCTGTGCATTCCTGACACCAGTGTGCCAGCAGAGCGAGTTTTTAGCACTGCTGGCCACATAGTGAACGCACAGAGAAGTGTCTGCGGTCAGATCCTGTTGATATTTTGGAAAAAGAAATCTGTAGAGTCATTGAAGAGTAGTTGGTTACATTTTATCTTTTGTTAAATATTGTTTATTAAACTGAGAGTAGTAGCAGGTTCAGCCAGTTTATTCAACCTGAAGAAATGTTGGTTGCACTTTATTTTTGATAATAATATTGTATTTGTATTATTTTAATGTTGAAAAACAACAGCAAAAGTAGCAGGTAAACCTACTATTAATTAAACCTGAAGAGTAGTTAGTTGCACTTTTTTTTTATATTAATATTGTAATATTTTTATGTTGAAAAACAAAAGCAGAAGTAGCAGGTTAACCTACTGTTGAAATGTTGGTTGCACTTACTGTGCTTTTATTGAAAATGTATTGAATATTGAAAATGAGAGCAGAAAAGTTTAACTTCCTGTTAATTCAACCTTAACTGTTGGTTGCACTTTATTCAAATAAAATGTGAATGCATTTGCCATTAATTGTTGTTTACTTGTTTGTTTATATCCATAATTAATTTATACCGGATTCC
>NC_137119.1:38935783-39013283 GCF_949357685.1 Gobio gobio | reverse complement strand
ATTAGTACAGTTTAAAATAAGTGTTTTTAATTTGAATGAGGTTTAAAAAGCTGAATTTACAGCAGCTGCACAGAAAAACTGTTCTTTTAAATTGTAATATTTCCCAATTTACTGTATTTTTTTTCTTTAAAAAAAACATTCAAATGTAATTATTCCAAACGTTTGATCAGCAGTGTGTGTGCTACACTTCAAATACCATTAATATATTTATAATGAGAAAGCACAGATCATATTTCATGAATTTAACACAAAAAGAGTGCGCGGAAAAGTGGCAGCTATCATTTTGAAACTGCTTATTAAAATATACTGATGAGCTGATAAGACAAGAACTGTTCTCAATCAATGAAGTAATGTCCATTAAACATTTTAAGAATCAACATTTACACAATGGTTATTTCATAATGAGTGTTACAGTTGCCCACAATCGGTGTGAGCATCTGCCAGATACATTTTAAACTAATAACCTAAATATGAAACTCATATGAGTTTAAATCCACAACAGCAGATGAAAATACTGGACATTCAAGACAAATCTCAAAATCAACTTGCTGTTAAAATTTTCTGTGAAAGTGAAGCATCTCTGAGGCGGTTTGTTACAGTCGTCCGTCTCCCCCACTAGAGCTGCTACATTACACCGTCTCCGTCTGTAACGCAACACTACTGGAGAGATTACCTGTCCTGGTAATTGCTCTTAAATGAACAAACACATCTACTCTTTTTGAAACTCCTTGTTCTCCAAGAACAGGTTTGTGCGAAGAGAGGAGAAAGTAATAGAGAAATTGAGAAAAACAAAGTACATATACCAAAATAAGGCAAAACAAAGTACACAAAGAGTGCAAAAAAAGTAAAAGTATGAAAGTACAAAAAAAGTAAAACAGACAAAAGTACAATAAAGTAAAAAAGAAATAAAATAAAATAGATGCATACAGACGTACAAAAGTAAAAAAAAAACATAGACAGGCATAAAAATGTACACACAAAAATAAATAAATAAATAAATAAATAAGACAGGCATAAAAAAGTACAAAAAAACTAAATTTATATTTTAATTAATAAAGCAAAATGAATTAGGCAATTAATAAAGCAAAGAAAAGCAATAAAAACAAAAACACAGTACACAAACTAAATAAATAAAAAGAGAGGCATACAAAAGTAAACACAGCACACAAACAAAAAAGCAAAAAATAAAATAAAAAAATAAAGTACAAAACACAGCACACAAACAAAAAAGCAAAAAATTAAATAAATAAATAAAGTTCAAAACACAGCAAACACACACAAACAAAAAAATTTAAATACATTAATAAATAATAAATAAATAAAATTAAACAAATAATAAATATATAAATAAGACAGTACAAAACACAGCACACAAACAAAAAATAAAAATAAATTTATAAATAATAAATAAATAAAAATTAACAAATAATAAATAAATAAGACAGCACACAAACAAAAAAGCAATAAATAAATAAATAAATAAAGTACAAAACACAGCACACAAAAATTAATAAATAATAAATAAATAAATAAAGTACAAAACACAGCACACAAACAAAAAATAAAAAAATACATTAATAAATAAATAAAAATGAACAAATAATAAATAAATAAGACCGTACAAAACGCAGCACACACTCTAAAAAAAAAAAGGTTCTATATTGCACCAAAAATGGTTCTTGGCTCGTAATCATAGGGGAACCTTTTTTAGTGCTATATAGCACCAATTTTGGTGCTTCAGTGGTTCTTCAGCGGTTCTTCAGAGGTTCTTCAGCGGTTCTTCAGAGGTTCTTCACCGGTTCTTTGACTAAGGTGCTATATAGCACCTCTGAAGAACCGCTGAAGAACCACTGAAGCACCAAAATTGGTGCTATATAGCACTAAAAAAGGTTCCCCTATGATTACGAGCCTTTTTTTTTAGAGTGCACAAACAAAAAAGCAATAAATAAATAAAGTACAAATGTACAAAATACAGCACCAAAAAAATTTATAAATAATAAATAAATAAAAATAAACAAATAAAAAATAAATAAGACAGAACAAAACAGCACACAAACAAAAAAGCACAAAAATAAAAATAAAAATAGGCATACAAAAGTACAAAAGAGTACACAAAGAAAAAGTATGAATGTATAAACAAACAAACACTGCACACAAACAAAAAAGTACACAAAATAAATAAATATAAATAAATAAATAAAATAGACAAATAAAATTAATTGACAGGCTAACAAAAGTACTAAAAAGAGCACAAATAATAAAATAAAAAAATAAAATAAAAAAGTCAGTCATACATAAGTAATTCTTTATCCCTAAATTGTTACCTAAAAAAAAAAAAAACTAAATCAAATAAATGTTTGTCTTATGCATATCGCCTTAATTTACAAAACCAAGTAGTTATCTCAAGTCTAACTATTGACTCATTTGAGATTTATCCATATAAAGAACTTCATGAGTCTCTGGAGCTATGAAAAAGCAAAATCAACACAATAAAACTGGCAACTTTTGCTTAATTTAATGACAATATAAATGAAAAAATACTGTTGATGAAAAAGAATAGCTTGGGATGTAATCGAGTGTGCCTTTGACCAAAGGACTGTTTATATTCATCTCCTGTCCTCAAAACACATCCATTTCAACCCAAACAGAGCAGAGTGTGTAGGTGTGTGTGTGTGTGTGTGTGTGTGTGTGTGTGTGTGTGTGTGTGTGTGTGTGTGTGTGTGTGTGTGTGTGTGTGTGTGTGTGTGTGTGTGTGTGTGTGTGTGTGTGTGAGGCTCTTTCACCTCTTCAAAAAATGCGGCAGAGTGTGTTTTCTGATTGGCTGATAATTAGATAAATGAAACGCACTGACAACAGTGATCTTTGTGTAAGTGGGCCAGTGTGTGTGTGTGTGTGTATGTGTGTGTGTGTGTGTTTGACTAATGATCTCTGACAACACAGACTCGGGGGTCAGTCGGGGTCAAGGCAGGAGGTCAGAGGGCAGCTTTTCAGAGACACTCAATTGCACTGTCATTAAATCGTGACATGCTACCATTTACCTTTCTGTGAGCGAGTGTTATTCTTATAAAATCATATTCTGTCAAAAACAAGGTTTATCCTCCTGCACTTCACATCGCATCACATTCCTTCAATCCCAGCTCATGCTCCTGCCCGGCCAGCTCTATTGTGCTATTATTGATCAACTCACACACACATACAAACACACTCAAATCCCCAGGGAATCCCAGGCAATCTATTCCTGAATTCCTCAGGAACTCAGAAATGGCGGTAAAATTGTCTTTTGGGTTTGAACTGACTCTGACTGACTCTTTCAGCGTCTCGTCTTTGTATCCGAACCCCTTCCATACGCATTACCATCACAAACATCAGACCCTCGCTGACCTCCGTCACAAAAATGAGGCACTTGATTAGAAAACACATACATATGCAGACACACACACACACACACCAGTGAGGGGTTCAATCCTGAGTTTTGTTGGTCAATTTGGTGGAAAACTATTCGGCTGCACTGAGAAGAAATGGCAGCACAATAATGAGGCTCAGGATCAGGCCGTGACTAAATCAAATAAATGCTTGTCTTGTTCATTTATAAACCACGTCTGATGAACTGCACTGTAAAAATTATGTTTTACATGAAAATACTATTTAAATTTCTTACATTTTGTTCAATTCAATCAAATTTTTTGCAGTGTAGAATCAAAAACAGAATGTTTGCTTGTTACCAGGGTGTTGCTATGCAGTTGCTAAGCAACCTTAGGGGCTTTTAAATCTCACTTAACCTTCTGGTGCAGTTCATGTTTCGGTCAGAAATGACTGATTTTATTTTTTTCAATGAAATGATTGTACTATATTTTAGATTTTAACATTTTTTTATTTCATATTTTTTATTTTAAGGGGATTTTATGGTAGTAAATTATATTTACACAGTAGTTATAACCCATTTATTCACATTTTGAGCACGGACATGATAATGTAATTTCCAAACTCAAACATAAATGGAGCACAGACTGAAGTTTGGTCTCTTTTTAAAGACGACATGCGGCAGATTATTGCTGAAGCAAAAAAAAAGTTTTAAAAAAGTGAGCTTGAAAAAGTTATTAAAGCGTACATTTATTGTTATGAAAAATAAAATGTAACATTTTTATATGAAATGCATATTTTCCAAAATACGTTTTACTCTAAAACTGTGATAAAATCAAAGCAAATTAATCTAAACAAGATGTGTTCCAAATTTGAGGTTGATATCTCAAAAAATTAGCTTTCAGAAAGATTTTGTTTGGGCGCAGTACCAAACATTTCCACTAGATGAAATTCGTCTCCCATTAATTTCCAAAGTGCTCATATTTGACCGCGAACAATACATGTGACTGTTTCCAGGAACATTTAACCTTTTTGAATCATGTCCATGATTTTTTTGGTGTTCACACAGCAAGTGTCAAAACCTTTACCAAGTTTCGAACCATTCAGATGAAGTAAAAAATATATTTTTTAAAACAAACAAAATGGCCAAAAATGGCCGACCAGCACCACAGGGTTAAAGATCTCATCTCTTTTCACTGGCATTAGTTTAATCTGTGTAATTTATGTATGCATTTGTTTTGTACTTGGCCTCATGTTTGTAAGGTGTATGTAAAGCGCTGTGGCCAACATGTGTTGTTTTTAACTGTGCTTTAGAAATAAATGTGATTGATTGATGTGGAGCACAAACGCTGCAGGACGACACACACTCAACTTTATTCCTAAGTGGTAGAGGACTGGTATATACTATTGTCTTAGTGAACACAACTAATTACAGCCACCTATTCAATAATGACATGATCACTGGTTTCACAGAGGTCCTTTACAGCTTATGCAACACCTTATGGACTATTTCTGCTCTGCTTGTGTGAAAAGACCACCAACTTACAAGGAAGTCTTTGCAACAAAAGGTCCTAATAATGGTTAAAAAAAACCTCACATCGATGCATTAATTATTAACTGAGAATAATTGAAATGCATCTTATAAAATTTTTAAAAAGCATGGAAAGCTTACCGGGCAAAAATGCTCCTTTCAAAGCTTCATCACCAGGAGAAAGTTATCTCTCAGCTCAGGAGACGTAATGTAGTCCTACGTTTCATTTAAGCTTCAGTTTCTCCTAATGGAGACATAAGAACAGACACAAATGAGTCAGTTGAATAAGAGGATAAAGATGCACTCTTAAAAACAAAGATTCTGAGTGGGATGACATTAAAGAACCTTTTTTTTTTTTAAATGTCAGATGCTTTCCTGTTCAAAAACTGATGCTTGAGTGGTTGGAACATTTTCAGCAAATTATCCAAAAACCACTAGGCTAGTGTTATATATTTTGTTCAGTTGAGTACTTACAATATCCCAAATGTTTCCAACTATTCGTAAATCGTGAGGAATTGCTATTTTAACCAAGGAACCGGGACGTGTGAGGGCGTCGCCTGTCAATGCCGTCATATCTGCGTTACTCCCGATTTACGGTTTTATTTTGCAGAAACACTTTACTCTCACTGCAGTGTGAACAAGTGTCATAGCAGCCGCAGAGAGAACACACAGAGTAACGCCATAACATCATTTTCAACACAACAGAGCTGCGTTACCTAATACTCATGACCGGAAAAGGGGGAATGGTGACTGTGTCATAATAAAAGTCCCGCTTCTCGCGAGGCTTGTGTTGCGCTCTTCTTATTAACAATCGCTCCTGCTCCTGCTTCATACTACAGTAACGTTAATAATCACATCCATGAACATGAGTTCTGCCCGAGTCCTATCCCGATTCTTTTCCACCGGCTGTGAGGTGAAGACCACATGTCCCAGGATTCTGCGCTCAAACTTGGCATCATCAAACTACGCCTTTGTTTTGAATAGACGACCTCTAGTGGACGGAAGAGTTACATAGTGCACCTTTAAGTGTAGGTCATAGCGGTTTTCCCCCACCATTTTATCATTTCCCAAGTGTACATTCTTGAAAATAAAGGTTCCAAATGAATGTTTTAGCATCAATGCTATAGAAGAACCATTTTCGATTCCCTAAAAAAAAATTGTTTTCCTTAGTGTGAAGAACATTTAAAAATTCTAAAGAACCTTTTGTGGAATGTGAAGGTTCCATGGATGATCAAAGTTCTTTATGGAATCATCAGCGCCAATAAAGAAGCTTTATCTTTAAGAGAGTCTGATCGCTGGCATTGACATGCATCAGAAGTTTAATTCTTGGTGTCAGTGGTTCGTTTGAATCACTAAACTCAGTACGAGCCGTTATAACAGTGATGTTTGCCTAAATATGGATAGAGATTCTCTCACAACATTTAGTCTGAAAAACACATTTAGATGAGTGTGTTTCGGGAAAATGGGTGAGTGTGTAAACAAGAGCTCGGGAGAGACGCGAAGGCCAGTCTTCCGTACACACAACCAACACTAAACACACACACACACACACACACACACACATGTAATAGTGTACTTTCACAGATACACCACAGCTCTCTGCTCATGTTTCTTTACTCTCTTTCCTCTTAAATGTTGTGAGAATATTTATCCTGACTTTAGCACATCAACGTCAATCACGAAGAAACTATTTCACACACAGCTGCAGGACATCCACGGATTTTAATCACAGTTAATATTACAATCCTTACACACTGATAAAAATGAATCATTGAGGCTGTAAGTGTAACATAAAAAAAACTTTACTTGGATAATTTGAGTAGCTCACTTAATTTGGATATGCAGCAAAAACTTATTTTGTTTAATTATATATCGCACTTCTTATCCTGAGTAATGTAGACAAGGCTTTGTAGACGTGCATTTCTAACATACTATTTAAGTTACATTTACTTACAAAATTTTCTGCTGGGTTTGGCTTTTCACATGGTGATGACGTATTTTTCCACAATATTGCAACATAAATCTAGCAATTTTTCTCATATTTCATATTTTAGGGTAATTTTATAACAGCGTTGTCTACGTGACCATTGATGTTTTTCGAGGATGTTTGCTGTTTGATCAATATATTTAAATGAACATTTTATCACAACTTAATTTTGTGTACAATCTACTTACTGGGGGTAAGGAGATTTCTAGTTCCCAGAATGCTTTGCGTGAGATTTCATTGGAAGAGAAAATGTTGCATTTATTTATCTTCATATGTTTTTAAGCAAGATAAATGAAGTAGATGGCTTGTTATTATAGTTGGGATTTACAAACGAAGTGAAACAGAACTAATGCATGTCGTCGTATAAGTGTATTCACTTGTGATCTAATTTTATTGGCACTTAGTTGAATTATGTTTCTGCTACACAAAGTATTTGAGTTGTGTTTACGAGGAAAATTTCGTTGAAATTACTTGAGGGTGCATGTTGAAAACATATAAAGTCTAGTTGGTCAAACACAAATTAAATGAGTTCAAAATAGTTGCTTCAATTTTTTGAGTAAAATCAAGGCGGTATTTTTTACCATGGTAATGTAGCTTATATGTGATATGTGGCAACGTAGACTCAGGATATAGAGTCTGAAAAATGTTTTATAATGTATATTTGGGTAGTAAATGAAGTACACTGCCATGCAAAAACGTTGGGGTTGGCACAATTTTAAAAGTTTTTAAAGCTGCATTTATTTGATAAGAAAAAACAGTAATATTATTACAATTTAAAATATTATATATATATATTTTAAAATGTCATTTATTCCTGTGATCAAAGCTGAATTTTCAGCATCATTACTCCAGTCTTCAGTGTCACATGATCCTTCAGAAATCATTCTAATATGATGATTTGCTGATTATTGTCAATATTGAAAACAGTTGTGCTGCTTCATATTTGTCATGATACATTTTTCAGCATTCATTGATTAATTCACTTAAATGCATTTACCTGAAATATAAATATTTTGTGACCTTATATCTTTCCTACACAATGTAATGCATCCTTGCTGAATTTATTTAGCTATTTAAACCGTATTTCTTTATTTTTCATAATGCAAACAATATATGAGGGAAAACTTGGATCTTTTCTTCAGTTTCATTCTGTCTCATCATTCCCTCCATCTCCCCCACGTCTCTAAAGCTGTATTTCTGCATTTCATCAGTTTAAGTGTGTCCACCCATCCTCCCATCCTCTCTCCCTCCCCCTCCAGCATTCACTCATTCTCTTCTTCATTGACTCAGACGGATATATCTCAGCGCTCTCTCTCTCTCTCAGTCTGGACTCCTCTCTCTCATTGTGTGTCCGCTCACATTAAGCGTGATTAGCTCACACCCTCTCGCATACACGTTCACGCAGCCGTATTCACGGACAATGAACGCATGCCAGTGCAGTTTGACCCCTGAGAGCCGCATCTCCTCCCCCTGCCGTCAACACCGCCGTCTAAAATATCTCCAGTCTTTTGAGAGAGAAAAGTCAGTCGGGATTCTTTAAACAGGCCGCATCAGCAAGACGCCACAAATGATCTTTTCAACACGCATACGTGTCCTGCTGAGCAAAAGACCCTAGTAATGTGTCTCATTTAGAGTTTCAGAAGAGATCTATGCTCAGATTAGGGTTAGGGTTAGATCCCAAATGTGCAATTAAAAAATTCTCAATATGAGTAAAGAGGAGATCATAACCACTTTTAACATAGACCATACCGGACAAATGAACTGAAGACGTCCTACAAGATTACAAATCACACGGTACAACACTGATCTAATAAACTTAACATGTATGTAGACTGTATGAAGATGACACCGCTGAATCGTAGGCTATGATGCAAGTTGGAAGAAGTGCTGCGGAAAGTTACTTTGAAAAGTAATGCATTACAATATTGCGTTACTCCCTTAAAAAGTAACTAATTGCGGTATTCAGTTACTTTTTAAATAAAGTAATGTGTTACGTTACTTTTGCTTGTTTTTTTATAACAAAAAAGTTCTATTTTGGGGCAAATGTAAAGGCCCACTGCACTTATTTTGAGGACTAATGAATCTTGTTTGTGCAAGAGAGATTAGTAAATACATGCTCACATTCAGTCTAGAACTACAATAACTGTCACGTTCACACACAACGCCTCACAATTTCTCTCATTATGAGGACACGAGAGGTGTCAGTCAATATATGGGAAAACAAAGAAACTTTTGTTACTTGTTTGAAAAAGTAACTCAGATATTTTGTTGTAAATTTAAAAGTAATGCGTTACTTTACTAGTTACTTGAAAAAAGTAACTGATTACGTAACTCGAGTTAATTCTAATGTGTTACCCCAACACTGCAAATAGAGCGAGATGAGTCGCACTTTGGCAATTGTGGTTTTTATGTGCGCTGAAAAAAAGGGGAATATGGACGTGGCCATGGCTAGGGAAAAGAGATCAACTTGGCATGCCAACTTGGTAAGTAGTTTTAAGTTTTAGTGACATGTTGCGTTGATCAATACACCATTTCATGTTGCATTTTTATTGGCTTTATCGTAGCAGCAAACACACCGTGGGACGATCATGCTAAATTTATGTCACTGTCAGAAAATGACCGCAGACTATCTTTGATTTGCCGCAAGACTGTGACAATGGCCGTCTTTGAACCTCTCTCACTGTATAGCCTGGAACACACCAAACCAACGGTCGGTCGTCGGGCAGTTTTCACACGTCAGCCAACTAAGTTTTCTCGGCTGGAGTTGGTCCTCGGCGCTTGTCGGTCAGTCGGGCCATCTGATCGTTCTGATTGGCTGTTCTGCTAGCAAACCAGTGCGCGAGAAAAAAAACTAACGCTGCGTCCCAATTCGCATACTATCCGTACTAAATAGTATTCGAAAAAAAGAATTAGTATGTCCCAAATCGTAGTATGTTGAAAAGAGTATTCCAAAGATTCCCGGATGGTCTACTATTTCCGGCCAGAATTCGAAGTGCAGATCGATGCGCACTCTAACGGCTGATATTGCCCACAACCCATTGCGAGATGGACGAGGATTCGATTAGAACTACAAACGCAGATAAAAAGTGTTAAAAAACTACAAACATGAACGGTTACGCGAGTCTGACGGTTAAGTAGAGAGGGTTAGACAAAGGGGTTTGAGTGAGCAATTATGAGTATTTAACCTGGCGAAAAGATATTTATTCAATATTATCCACATTATATTTCACCTGTAGCAGCATTGTGAACTTTTGTAATGATACGTTTGGCCATTAACTTTGTAAACACACGAGAGGAGTCTCTGCATTAAAGACCCACGAATGGCAGTTCAACGTGCGACTACATTTCTCTCCGATATGGTAGGAAATTAAATTTAATGTGGAGGATTTGAACTGTGACGATGATTGACAGGGCAGTTTAAACGGTGACGGGACGCACGTAACTAAGCGACAGAGTCCGTTAAAGATGACGAAGTAGTATATCCCAAAGCTTGCATACTCTTCTGCTACACACACTCAAAAGTATCTACTTTATCTTCACAAAAAGAGTACATACTTTTAGGACGTAGTATAAGTAGGCGAATTGGGACGCAGCATAACAGAAGTGACCGTCTGTGGTGAGCGACATTATGAGGTGCTTTGTTTATATAGGGCATACTGGATAGCTCTTCCACTTTCCCACTTTGAATAACGAAAACAGACTACTGCCACCAGCTGGTACGGAAAGCTATTTACTCTTACGCAGGCGCAGAACGGACGTGCTACTTGGCCGTCGGATGCCGAGCGTCTGCTTGGTGTGTCGGGGCAACTTTGGACCCAGACGCTGCCAACATGAGCCAACTCTGCAGTCTGCTTTTGTCGGTTTGGTGTGTTCCTTGCTTATGACGTAGGACCACCGTTTAGGAGCCATGACCACAGAAATCGCCACAATCTGGGACAGCTCAAAATTGTACAATATGTACCGAGAATAACAGGCAAACAGGAACAGGGAAAACAGAAACAAAACCAAAACAGAGCATACATGTTACATGGTCACTCATAAATCTTCATAAATAAAGAAAAGTTGTTTCACTCTAAAAAAAAAGGTTCTATTGGCACCAAAAATGGTTCGTAATCATAGAGGAACCACTTTTGGTGCTATATAGCACCATATCTTAACATGTTCTGTATATGGTAGCGGTGCTATATAGCACCATAGTTAGCGGTGCTATATAGCACCTTAGTCAAAGAACCGGTGAAGAACCTCTGAAGAACCACTGAAGAACCACTGAAGCACCAAAATTGGTGCTATTTAGCACTTAAAAAGGTTCCCCTATGATTACGAGCCAAGAACCATTTTTGGTGCCATATAGAACCTTTTTTTTTTAGAGTGTTCCTTTTAATTCTGCTTGGTTCGGTATAAGGATTGTAATATTAACTGTGATTAAAATCAGTGGATGTCCTGCAGCTGTGTGTGAAATAGTTTCTTCGTGATTGACGTTGATGTGCTAAAGTCAGGATAAATATTCTCACAACATTTAAGAGGAAAGAGAGTAAAGAAACATGAGCAGAGAGCTGTGGTGTATCTGTGAAAGTACACTATTACATGTGTGTGTGTGTTTAGTGTCGGTTGTGTGTACGGAAGACTGGCCTTCGCGTCTCTCCCGAGCTCTTGTTTACCCACTCACTCATTTTCCCGAAACACACTCATCTAAATGTGCTTTTCAGACTAAATGTTGTGAGAGAATCTCTATCCATATTTAGTCAAACATCACTGTTATAACGGCTCGCACTGAGTCTAGAGATTCAAACAAACCACTGACACCAAGAATTAAACTTCTGATGCATGTCAATGCCAGCGATCAGACTTACACTCTTAAAGATAAAGCTTCTTTATTGGCGCTGATGATTCCATAAAGAACTTTGACCATCCATGGAACCTTCACATTCCACAAAAGGTTCTTTAGATTTTTAGAATGTTCTTCACACTTTAAGGAAAAAATGGTTCTTTTGGGAAGCGAAAATGGTTCTTCTATAGCATTGATGCTAAAACATCCATTTGGAACCTTTATTTTCAAGAGTGTGCACTTGGGAAATGATAAAATGGTGGGGGAAAACCGCTATGACCTACACTTAAGGATAAGCAACAATACCTAGCAACCACCCACAACACCCTAGCAACCACAAATCAACACACTTTAGCATCTGTATAGCAACGTCCAAGCAACCACACAAGAATCAGTTTTTGAACAGCCTCTGCCATTTCCTCCAAGTTTTCTTCAAAAATGTTGTACCCAGTGTTATGGTTTTTGACAACTGAATTAAAATTGTTCTCGGCATAGACAAACTTGAGTTTAAGCCTTTGTAACCTTGAACACAATGAAAGTGAAGCTATAAACAGAATCTTTCTGTCCTTTCTACTATATATGACCCTTCTCTCAATCTCACTGTCCGTCCGTGTCCTTTAATCTTTCCATTATAGCAGCGTAAGAAGAAGTGCCTTCATTGAGGAAACACACACAATGCTGTATTTGCCGGCAAACCCCTATGAGAGAGCTGTGAAAAATGACACTGTTGTTCTCATTGCTCTTTCTCATGTGAGTGTGTGTGTGTGTGTGTCTGCGTCAAGGGGAAAGACTGCAAACACAGCTGGATCAAGATCTGAGCAGACCAACACTATTCCACCCCCAAACACACACAGAAACCAATTATCGGACTTGAGGAACATGCTTGAATGAGGGACCAATCACATCAAGGAGCTCAAATAAAGTTGAAAGCTGATTTGTTGAGGGTCTAGATCGATTAGAGTGATAGGTTGATGGTTGAAAATGTTGCCAGAGAGTTCAAACTGTACTTAAAATGCTTTTAAAACATAAGAAAAATATATAATGCATCAACATTAATCAAAATAAGATGTTTTCACTCAATTCCACTGATAATCAGAACTTAGTTTGGTAATATTTCTTAGTTTTCAAAAGATTTATGTGAGCAAATATTGGAAACCGAGACTATATTGATCAAAAACAAGTCCAATGTCGTGCTAAACATACAGATGCACACACACACACACACACACACACACACACATGCACATTCGTGTTAGCTTTCATGTGTGTATTCTTTGAAGTGGCCACCAGAGAACAAAAGCCTCACTTTATGCACAGCAGATCAGCAGGGAACGCAAAACACACACACTATATACACACCTCAGCAGGGCTACTGGACATGAGGCTTTGAATATGTCAAAGGTCCTGTCATAACCACATCAAAGGCACACACTCTCGTACACGCACACATGCACACAATCCATAAAGATAGATTGCAGTGGTGATACAAAAGAATATTTGATTTGCTTATAATGCAGTAAGATGAAAGAGTCCCTCAGCATGGGCCGCTCAGAGGGCAGGCGTCACACAGAGAGCTCCATTTACCCCCAACCAACCCGGCCATCCCCCTCTCTCCATAAGTTTAAGTAGTAACATTAGAGTGGATTTATCATGCGTTGAGCTGATTTCATCCTAGTCCTTCTCAACAGCTTTGAACAGATCTTGCAGTTTTCTATTCAATTTTCAAGCACTATGTATCTTATTTTTAGACAGATACTGCATTACAAACAGAAATGAATCAACTTCCAGCCATCTTAATTAGATTACAATGAATATTACAATTAAGATTGATTGCATTACAATTTAACTTTTGACTGCATGGTAATGTAAAGCCTTTAACTGTGTTAAAGCAAACTTCGCTCTTAAAGGGATAGAAAATGTCGTCATCACTTACTCACCCTCAAGTTTTTCTGAACCTGAATAAGTTTATTTCTTATGAAAGCTTGTTTCCGCCATAGAATAAAAAATAAAAAAGGTAATTGCGACTTTTTATCTCAAATAATTATGTGTTATAAGTCAGAATTGTGAGTTATATTCAGAATTGCGAGATTTAAAGTCAGAATTGCGAGTTAGAGTCAGAATTGTGAGATATAAAGTCAGAATTGTGAGATATAAAGTCAGAATTGGGAGATTTAAAGTCAGAATTGCGAGTTAGAGTCAGAATTGTGAGATATAAAGTCAGAATTGTGAGATATAAAGTCAGAATTGCGAGATTTAAAGTCAGAATTGCGAGATATAGTCAGAATTGTGAGATATAGTCAGAATTGTGAGTTATATTCAGAATTGCGAGTTATATTCAGAATTGCGAGTTATATTCAGAATTGTGAGATATAAAGTCAGAATTGTGAGATATAAAGTCAGAATTGGGAGATTTAAAGTCAGAATTGCGAGATTTAAAGTCAGAATTGCAAGATATAGTCAGAATTGCGAGGTTATATTCAGAATTGCAAGATTTAAAGTCAGAATTGCGAGATATAAAGTCAGAATTGCGAGATGTAAAGTCAGAATTGCAAGATTTAAAGTCAGTATTGCGAGATTTAAAGTTAGAATTGTGAGTAATAAATTCAGAATTGCGAGATATAGTCAGAATTGCGAGATATAAAGTCAGTATTGCGAGGCGAGATTTAAAGTCAGACTTGCGAGATTTAAAGTCAGAATTGCGAGATATAAAGTCAGAATTGCGAGATATAGTCAGATTTGCTATATAAAGTCAGAATTGCGAGATTTAAAGTCAGAATTGCGAGATATAGTCAGAATTGCGAGATATAGTCAGATTTGCTATATAAAGTCAGAATTGCTATATAAAGTCAGAATTGGGAGATTTAAAGTCAGAATTGCGAGATATAAAGTCAGAATTGCGAGATTTAAAGTCAGAATTGCGAGATATAGTCAGAATTGTGAGATATAGTCAGAATTGTGAGTTATATTCAGAATTGCGAGTTATATTCAGAATTGTGAGATATAAAGTCAGAATTGTGAGATATAAAGTCAGAATTGGGAGATTTAAAGTCAGAATTGCGAGATTTAAAGTCAGAATTGCAAGATATAGTCAGAATTGCGAGGTTATATTCAGAATTGCAAGATTTAAAGTCAGAATTGCGAGATATAAAGTCAGAATTGCGAGATGTAAAGTCAGAATTGCAAGATTTAAAGTCAGTATTGCGAGATTTAAAGTTAGAATTGTGAGTAATAAATTCAGAATTGCGAGATATAGTCAGAATTGCGAGATATAAAGTCAGTATTGCGAGGCGAGATTTAAAGTCAGACTTGCGAGATTTAAAGTCAGAATTGCGAGATATAAAGTCAGAATTGCGAGATATAGTCAGATTTGCTATATAAAGTCAGAATTGCGAGATTTAAAGTCAGAATTGCGAGATATAGTCAGAATTGCGAGATATAGTCAGATTTGCTATATAAAGTCAGAATTGCGAGATTTAAAGTCAGAATTGTGAGATATAAAGTCAGAATTGCCAGATATAAAGTCAGAATTGCAAGATATAGTCAGAATTAGGAGATATAAAGTCAGAATTGCCAGATATAGTCAGAATTGCGAGATATAAAGTCAGAATTGCAAGTTAGAGTCAGAATTGCGAGATATAAAGTCAGAATTGTGAGATATAAAGTCAGAATTGTGAGTTATATTCAGAATTGTGAGTTAGAGTCAGAATTGCGAGAATTGCGAGTTATATTCAGAATTGCGAGATTTAAAGTGAGAATTGCGAGATATAGTCAGAATTGCGAGATATAAAGTCAGAATTGCGAGTTACATTCAGAATTGCGAGATATAAAGTCAGAATTGTGAGATATAAAGTCAGAATTGTGAGATATAAAGTCAGAATTGTGAGTTATATTCAGAATTGCGATTTATAGTCAGAATTGCGAGATATAAAGTCAGAATTGCGAATTATATTTAGAATTGCGAGATATAAAGTCAGAATTGCGAGATATAAAGTCAGAATTGCGAATTATATTTAGAATTGCGAGATATAGTCAGAATTGCGTGTTATAGTCAGAATTGTGAGATATAAAGTCAGAATTGCGTGTTATAGTCAGAATTGTGAGATATAAAGTCAGAATTGCGTGTTATAGTCAGAATTGCGAGATATAAAGTCAGAATTGGGAGATATAAAGTCAGAATTGGGAGATAAAAAGTTAGTTATCTTTTCAAATGTTTTATTCTGTGGCAGAAACAAGCTTCCATAATTTCTTCTGTTGAACACAAATACAAATATTTTAAAGAATGTTAGTGACTAAACGGTTAACAGTAGCCATTGACTTCCGTCAACTGTTTCATTACCAACATTCTTTAAAATATCATCTTCAGTGTTCAGAAGAAAGAAACTCATACAGGTCAGAAACATCGATAGGGTGAGAAAATCACGACGACATTTTTAATTTTTTGTGTGAACTGTCCCTTTAAAGCTGAAGAGGAAACATTTGTTTGTAAATCACTGACTTGAGAACGATGTTGTTATTATTGAAAATTACATTAGTGAATAAATATTAAACATATTGGACAAATGCTACAGCTAATTTTACCTAATAATATTATTTTGAAACAATAAACAACACAAATAAACGCAATCTATATAAACTAATTTAAAAACAGGGATTAAAAAAATGAAAACTTAAATGCTGAATTTAGGGATATAACAAAAAAGAATCGGTGAATCATTTAATCGGTTCACTGAACAAACCGCTCAAATCAAGTGATTCACTAAAACGATTCAGCGCTACTGCCAACCGCGTATTATGTTTCAAAATCCTTCACATAGCCTACATTCAGAAGAAGCTGATTAAATATTCTTCCGTCGTAATCCTTCACCCAGTGTGAATAGACGAGATGCCATTCATTGGACTTTAACTGCGGCGAGGCCACGCCCCCCGCTGCTGCTGTGGGCGGGGCGTAAAGTTTAGTCCCGTTCTGAAACTCTTGCGCTGGAACGCAGTCAGCAGCTGTGCGCGCGCGGTGTCAGTCAGTCACACTGCTCAAGCCCCACGGACTGAACTGCAGAAAGAGAGGGAAAGCTCAGTTTAGACATATCAGTCTTTTAGACCATACAACAGTATGGAATCAGTAGTTATCGGTGGCGTTTAAATATAACCTCGGAACCAGCAGCGAAGAAGAAGGACTTTACGCACGCGCCTCTGGATAACCGCAGCGTCTCCTCGCGCAGTGATGGAGGTTTTGGGCTTTAGGAGTTTTGCGATTTGGATTTCATTTCTGACGGGCTTGACGATGGCCAGTTACTCCGATGACCAGTGTAGCTGGAGGGGAAGGTAAATATCATCAACACGGAGTTAAATGCTTTCTAGTGGGATTTAATGTTTGCGTTTTGTCCAGGAATGCATCGGTTTTTCATGCTCTTGCATGAGTTTTGTGCAGTTTTTAAGTGTGCATTAGTGAAATATTTTGTATAATAGTAAAATAATTACAATGTAAGTGCAATACTCATCTTATATGTGCCTGAATTGCAAATGTTCTATCTATCTATCTATCTATCTATCTATCTATCTATCTATCTATCTATCTATCTATCTATCGTTCTACACTCTAAAAAATGTTGGGTTAAAAATAACCCAAGTTGGGTTGAAAATGGACTAACCCAGCAATTGGGTTTGTTTAAGCAAACATTTAACCCAACCGCTGGGTTAAAACAACCCAATTGCTGGTTTAGTCCATTTTCAACTTGGGTTATTTTTAACCCAGCATTTTTTAGAGTCTATCTATCAATATATCTATCTATCTATCTATCTATCTATCTATCTATCTATCTATCTATCTATCTATCTATCTATCTATCTATCTATCTATCTATCTATCTATCTATCTATCTATCTGAGGATAGATTGTGGATATAGTCAAGTTTTGGATTATTTTGTGCAAAAGGCACGGGTAAATGTATGCAAAAAGGGTAAATCAAGCACTTATATTTCATAAAATACAAGGGAGAAATAAAAAATATAAAAGGAAATGTGATATCAGGGGTTGCAATGGCAGTTTCTGTTAGTGCGGTGAGTTTAAAAGACTGCAGGTATTGTAACCAGTAGGGGGCGGTGAGCTTTTCCTGCAACTTTGATTCCCACTGGACAAATTCAAGTTTCAAGTTTCAAGTTTATTTGTCATGTGCACAAAAAGTCAGTGACAAATTGTAAATTGAACTGCTTGCGGTGAGGCAGGGGTATTCTAACGCAGTACAATACAGGAAAGACATCAGACTATATTTAATGTGGACCCGTTCTCTCTGCAGCGGCCTCTCTCAGGCGGTGAGGAACGTGGAGCAGGTTTGGTTGAGGTGTGCGGAGGGGTCGGTGGAGTGGCTGTATCCCGCCGGAGCGCTGCGCCTCACCCTCTCGCCCCGCCTGCCCTGGAGCGCCATGGTTCTGGCCGAGTCCAGCAGGAGCCCGGTGTCGGCCTGCATCAAGCCGGATCCGCACTGGGGTGGAGCCCAGCTCTATCTGGAGCGGGACGGGCTCCTGGAGCTCCTGGTGGGAGACGAGACATCCGGGACGGCCGGCCCGGCCCGTGTGCGCTGCTTCAGTGCCATGCCCGGGGAACGAACGGCCCTCTTCCTGCAGGCGACACCCCACCAAGACATCAGCAGACGCATCGCAGCCTTTCGCTACGAGCTGAGAGGGGATTGGGCGGCGCAGCCGTCCGTCAACGCGGATCCAGTTGGCACTGAAGGTGAAGATGCAGTAGCGATAGACATAACGCCACCTTGGAATTATAAGGTTCTATCTGCATTCTGATTGGTTTTTAGCATTCCATTTAACTGTGTAGAAATAACCTTTTTATTTTCTAAATAAAAAGTTCCAAAAAACTTAATGTAATGTAAAGAAGTTGTCACAGAATAAGAATATGTGAATAACTCAATTTTGACAAAAATGTCAGATAGAACCTTATAATTCCAAGGGGACGATAACGCAATATGCATAATTCAACCATGATTTAATTTCGGAAAAGAGCATTGCGGACGAGTCTCAACCCATTCAAACGCTATGAAACTATGCAAGGTCGGAGATGAAGCTCTCCTAAATTAGTTGGAGTTTGAGTTGCCCTTTGACCTCTGGGAGGATGGGGGTGCAGAACGAGGGCCAGTCTTGAACAGAGCATTCATTCAAACTTTAACGAGACTTGAACTTTAGACTAATGCATTTGAGAGCAGATCCGCCGGGTGAAGAATCCCACAACTTGCACTAAATTCGTCACTTTTACTTTACCTTGCAACTGTAGCACTGCAAATTATTTAAATGTAACGTTTTAGGTAATCTCAGCTGGGCAGCTCCTTCAAGCCAGTTGTGAGAAATGGGGGAGGGAGCGTTTCGGATTCGGAGAGCGGAAAAGACGAGAGGGGAGGGGGGGAGGGAGAGAAAGACAAAAGCTTAGTATGGAGGAAGGTGGGGGGGGTTTGTCTCTATAGTGAGCCATTTCAGAGAATTGCATGAGAGCACAGTCGCCGTGGTAACGGGGGGGTTGGGGGGGAAACTACGCAACCGAAAAGCGGATCTTTTGTTCAGAGTTTTGGGAGCAGAGAGGAGACAGGGAAGGACGTTTAAAGTTTTAAAGGGCCAACAACTTTCTCTCTCTCACACCCACACGGACACCTGTTGATCTGTCCGAACGTGCACATGTGTAGCTGCACTCGTTTCAACTTCCAATCATTCAGGTAGTGCTCAACTTTAAGTAATGCCAAACCAATATGGCCGATATCTGAGTGCAGAATGGATGTGTGAGTAGAGAAAATGTTATCAGCCACACTGTAAAAAAAAAAAAAAAGTTGCTGCCTTAAATTTTTAAGTAAAATCAACTTTAAGTCATTTCAACTTAAATTACATTAAATTAGTTGAATCTTGTATAACTTTTAAAAAAGTTGAAAATAGCCTAACTTATTTTGATGAGTTAAAGCAACGTAAAAACATATGTTGTAATTACTTATTAATCATATCATTTTTTATCATTTAAAAAAAAATTAAGAGACCACTTAACTTTGAGAAATCAATGTTAAGTGGTCTCTTAATTATTTCCATATTATATATATATATATATATATATATATATATATATATATATATATATATATATATATATATATATATATATTATTGCACTGCACTGTAAAAAATATGAAAAATGATATGATCAATAAGTAATTACAACATATGCATATATATATATATATATATATATATATATATATTATTTTTTTTTTTTTGCCAACATTTCTCATTTTAATTTAGTTTCATTTAATGTACTAAAATAACTAAAACTGTAAAAATAATAATAATATAACATGAACTTTTGTCATATATAATTTATATTAAAAATTATAATAAATAATTACATATAAAAATGACCAAAATATACCATAAAATGACAGAAAATGTAACTAAAATTAACATGAAAAATATAAAATAAATACAGATTCAAAATATTAATAAAAACCACAATAGTATCTCAATGAAACTAAAATAACACTGATTTAAGAAAGTGTATTAATTTGTGGTGATTTTACAAAAAATAATTTAAAATTAATTTCGGAACACTTTTTGGATCGTATATATTTAAATTTATGACATTTTACATTTAATTTGACATATTTCTCACTATATTTTTGTGTAACAGAAATTTCAATGTTGACAAATATGAAGTTTATATAAATATGAAAAAATGTAACAAAAAATGTAGACGTGACCAAAGACATTCAGATTAGCCTAAACCCCTCGTCATCTACCCTGACTTAAAGTCTGATATTTTGACTAGAAACTATAGTCACCATGGTCAATTTCTGTAAGCACGTCTATACAAACATCTTGCATCTTCCAAACAACACAACCGTGAAAGAATGAGATGTTTAGTTTCTGTCTGGGCGGGTTTTATAAGATCAGCTGTTCAGTTTACTAGCCCATATAGATCAGCCAAAGGAACAATAGAGAGGAAGAGGGAAGTGTGAGGATCTGGAAAGAGGAGATACATTACACACCTCTGTCATGAGCTTTGATGAGGTGAGATGGCTCACACCTATCAGAAGGTCATTCACCTCCATCACACCTCCACCGCAGAGCTGTAAAGTAGCAGCTGCGCCTCATCTTGTTCTCCTGTGTCTCATATCCCTCTTCTCTTTCTCTCTCAGGAGCCTGCAGGCCGTGCAACAACACTGAGATTCTGATGGCTGTGTGCACTAGTGACTTTGGTGAGCATTTGGATTGAGTTATTCTTCTACTTTATTAGGATAAAGGCATCTTTATCCAAAGCAATCAGCTGGATGTTTCCACCAAGGGTAGCAAAAACCTCAAACCTACAACCTTCAGCTGCCAGTCCAGATCTTAAACCTCATCGCCACACTTTCTGGTGGTTCAGTTTAAGATCTGGACTGGCAACCCTAAAGGTCACAGGTTCAAACCCAAGTAAGGGTCAGACGTTTTGTCTGCAAGGTACTGCTATTTTAGTATAATTAAGATATTATTTTGGTTTTTATTAATATTTTGAATTAGAATTTATTTTTATATTTTCCATTTTATTTTTATTTTTTATTTTTTTTATATGTCTATATAGTTTTTCTTTTCTTTTTCGGTTTTAGTGTTTTATAGTTAAGTTATTTTTATGATTTTATAGTGTATTACGATTTTTAAATAATATTTGGAATTAGATTTTATTTTTTTGCATTTCAATTAAATTTTTTAATTTTAATGTATTTTTTTAAAATGTCTCATATTTAAAAAATTGTTTGTACAAATTTTCATTTTTCCGTTTTAGTTTTTTATATTTCAGTTTAAATATTTTTTATTTATTTTAGTATCATTGAGATACTATCTATTATGTTTTTTATGAATATTTTGAATGAGATTTTATTTTTTATATTTCCCATTTAAAACATTTTAAAGTTCTGTTTTGTCATTTAAATTAAAAAAAATAATAATATTTGGAATTAGATTGAATTTTTTTGCATTTCAATTACATTTTTTAATTTTAATGTATTTTTTTTTATTTCTTACATTTAAAAAAGTTTTTAAAAAAATTTTATTTTTCCGTTTTAGTTTTTTAAATTTCAGTTTAAATAATTTTTATTTATTTTAGTATCATTGAGATACTATCTATTATGGTTTTTATGAATATTTTGAATGAGATTTTATTTTTTATATTTCCCATTTAAAACATTTTAAAGTTCTGTTTTGTCATTTTAAAAAAAAGTCTATATAGTTTTAGTTTAAATTATTTGTATTTTTTATTTATTTTAGTATCATCGAGATACTATTACGGTTTTTATTAATATATTTTTATATTCGTATTTATTATATTTTCCATTTTAATTTTTAGTTTTTATTTTTATAGTTTTTTTTTAAATGTCTATATAGTTTTTATACATTTTTATTTCAGTTTTAGTTTTAATTTTTTTTATATATATCAGGTTTTTTTTTAAATGTATTTTATTTCAGTTAACGTTTTTTTTTTAAGTAACGGAAATGTTTTAGTTTGCTTCACATCTTTGACTGTAAATTGCTTTGGACATTAACATAAAAGGACATTTCTGATTTATTGACACCAAACCCAATCTGTATTAATCCAGTTGGTAACTTTAGTCCCATCCAGCTTTAATTTCTGGTTTAGAAGGAAATCGTAAACCAACCAAAGTACCAAAAGCTCAAGTTGGATGTTAATAATTAGCAATATGTGAGTTTTATCCCCAATCTGCCTGTACTAATGTAGCTCTGTGTGTTTTCAGTGGTCCGAGGGAACATCCGCTCAGTGGAGACAGACTCAAACTTAAAAGCGGCAGTGATCAAAGTGAGTGCAACACGAGTTTACCGGCAAAAGTTTGCGTTGTTCCCTGAATCCGGGCGTCTGACGCGGTCCGGGGAGATCCGTACACCTCTGCAGTGCGGCGTTCGGCCCGGCGCCGGGAGCTTCCTGTTTACCGGGCGTGTGCACTTTGGGGAGGCATGGCTCGGCTGTGCTCCACGTTATAAAGACTTCCTGAAGGCCTACGAGCAGGCCAAACAATCCCTAATGATCCCCTGCACTCTGGTGAACGACTGACGGAAGAGCAGCGGCCACGGGCGGGCGAAACTTGACGGACCCTCGATTCAGATTCACAGGGTCTGGGATGAAACTCCTGAATGAAAGAAAGAATCAAGTTTAGGAGGACGGAAGAAAAAGACACTGAGACACAGAAACAACCAAGGAGGAAATCTCAGTGCAGATCACTGGATCAAGATGGATACCTGAGGGACGTTTGGGGTTATTGTGTGTCCACCGGTTTAACCCTGAACTGGGCCTCTATTTTCACACTCAGGAAATTGTCTTTGGACACTTTGATATGGACGTCATATCATTGAAATATCCAAAGTCCTCACGATGTTGGGGACAAACTCTCGTGGGTTGAGTTGGTAAATAAGCTGAACGCAATGCATGTAGCGCAGTCGTCTTTTGCAGTATTTGACGCCACCGGAAAAACCCTATTGATTGAAAAAGATTTTAAACGCTCTGTTTTTGTATTGAGAGTATATATTTTTTCCACAAATTTTTTTTTAAAGCATCTATTTTCTAAATTTGCACTGGTGAAAGGAAGGGAACTGGCGATGCCTGGATGCTGCAAGCACTGAGAAACCAAAACGCATCTATATGTAGCATAGCAAAAGATTTTTTATATAAATATATTTCTATAATATGAAATCAGCTACGGTTTATATGCTAACAGACTGAGAATAGCATGCAGCTAACAGGAAAACCGATACAATAGAAATAGTATATTAATTATGTCTACAGATAGTATGTGCCGATTACCTCGCGGTTAACGTCACCGCTAGTTTGCTTTGATGTTGCTAATGTTATCAAGCCGATAGCGTTTACCATAGATATCCATAATAAAGGCTAGATGTCTCGTGCGCGCTGCTGGCCAATGCAGGTCGACGTCCGCACCTGGCGGCCATCTTGTCACAGGCAGCTCGCTCACTCGTAACATTGTTTTCATGGTGCTTGCACTTTTATAATAACCATAACTTGCTAAATTTTCTACCGATTTTCAAACTGTTTGGTTTGTTATAAACGTCAGAGATGTCGTTAGGACACTGCATACTTATGACAAATTATTCATAATTTGTTCAAGCATCCATAATTATAGCCACGTTAATAACGTTTGCAAGAAACCAAATCATTTGTAAATCCGTCAAGATTTCAGTGAGATAAGAGTATTTGTGTTCATGCAGATCTTCAGGTACCACAGAGCCCTGCCTGTGACAAGATGGCCGCCGGTGATGACGTTAGAGACTCCGCCGTAAGACATCTAGCCTTTATTATGGATATCTATGGCGTTTACCATTCGGGTTGTGCTAGCTTGAGATATACTGAGAAGTTCAGAGCACAAAAAACAACTACAAAGGTGCGTTCACACCGACAACGGTATTCATTTTCCATTGCGAATTTTGCGTGCTGTTGGCATTTGGACAAAGTCAAATGACATTCAGCTCCTCCTCTCTGGAGCTCCAATGGGGTGGAGGGATAGAGTTGTGGGTGTGGTTGGATATTAGCTCCACCCATTAGGCACAAATTACATTCAGCTCCTCCTCTCTGGAGCTCCAATGGGGTGGAGGGATAGAGTTGTGGGTGTGGTTGGATATTAGCCCCACCCATTAGGCACAAATTACATTCGCCCCGCCTCTCTGGAGTTCTAGTGGGAGGGGCTACATGTACGCCCCACCCATTTGCTCTGCAGTGAGCCAAAGTTGCTGTATTCTCACGATTAAACTGTTGTCAGTGTGAACGCACATTAACAGGGTATGCTCGCAAATCTGGATTTTATTTGTAGTTCAAATATATAATCTATAAAGATAATTTAACGTCTGAAATAACGCTCTCTGTGAAGCTTGTGGACTTGTGTACCAAAACATTGACTGCTGGTCTCAGGCTGGACTGCAAGCACTGTCCTGTGTCTAATTCTGCTTGTCTGCTATTGCTCATGTCTTTATTGTGTGCTTCATATCCATTCACTGTCAGCGATGGGCGTGCACTAAACACTCGAATGGATGAACCAAACACGGAGAGAGCGAACCGACATGCCAAGCTGCCATATTTTTATGCTGCCTGTGTTTTTGTTGTTAGTGTGTCTTTAAAACCAATGTGACTGCTGTGTGTAAAGTAAATGTATATGTGTGTTTATGTGGATATCAATGTATATAAGATGTTTTAGAGTTTTAAAACTGGATGAAGAAATATTCTGTTAACATTGTAGAGTTTGTATGAACGTTTGGTTAAAAAAATATACAACTATAAAGAACAAAAGTCATATTGAATTTGTCTGGTTTCTGAATTATTGAGTTGTACAGTGTGATATAGAAGAAATATCTGAAATATCACAGTATTTTCTAATACTAAACTAAAATTACTATTAAAAATGGTCCATACATATACACTATGCTCATAAAGCTTTTATTTGTTTGATAAAAATAAGTAATATTGTGAAATATATTACAATTTAAAATAACAGTTTTCTATATGAATATAAAGTAAAATGTAATTTATTCCTGTGATCATCATTACGCCAGTCTTCAGTGTCACATGATCCTTCAGAAATCATTCTAATATGATGATTTGCTGCTGAAGAAACTTGAAATAATTATGAAAACTGATAAATAATGTTGCTATTTTTCCGGATTCTTTGATGAATAGAAAGTTCAAAAGAAAAGCATTTATTTGAAATAGATTTTTTGTATCATTATAAATGTCTTTACTGATCAACTTAATGCATCCTTGCTGAATAAAAATATTAATTTCTTTTAAAAAAAATGTACTGACCCCAAACATTTGATGGGTAATGTAACTATAAAAGGATGTTTGTCAGCATAAAAGGTTGTGCTGCTGTCACACTGACCAGGTTTCACTTTATTATTATTATTATTATTAGCATATGTACAAACGTATACTGTAGTTTTAAGGTGAATAACAGGAAAATGAGGAAGGGTGTTGGCGAACTGTCTAGGGTGAGTAAGTGTGTGTGTGTGTGTGTGTGTGTGTTCAGGTGTACAGTGTGTGTATGTTTGGCCTTTTAAGAGCTCCAGAGATAGAACAGGAAATGAGTGCGGCCCAACCCGCATACAGGAGCTCTCTGACCTGGATTGTGTTCATTTATATCTACTGACATCCACCATCACACACAGACAGACACACACACACACACACACACAGACACATATACGCACACACAGAGACACACACGCACAGACACACACATGTACGCAGACACACACACACACACACACACACATGCACGCACACACACAGACACACACGCACAGACACACACACAGACACACGCACACACAGACACATATACGCACACACAGAGACACACACGCACAGACACACACATGTACGCAGACACACACACACACACACACACACATGCACGCACACACACAGACACACACGCACAGACACACACACAGACACACGCACACACACACACACACACACACACAGACACACGCACACACAGACACGCACACACAGACACACACACAGACACACGCATGCACACACAGACGCACACACACACACACGCACGCACACACGCACAGACACACACGTACACAGACACACACACGTACACAGACACACACACACACACACACACACAGACACAGACACACGCACGCACACAAACACACACGCACACACACACACACGTACACAGACACACACACATGTACACAGACACACACACACACACAGACACACACACGCAGACACACGCACGCACACAAACACACACACGCACAGACACACACACACACACACGTACACAGACACACACACGTACACAGACACACACACATGTACACAGACACACAAAAACAGACACATACACACACACGCAGACACACGCACGCACACAAACACACACACGCACAGACACACACACACACACACACACACACACACACGCACAGACACACACACGCACAGACACACACAGACAGACACACACACACGCACACACACACACACACACGTACACAGACACACACACACACACACACACTTTGTACTATGCTGTTACCTCTACGAGTTCTTGTATTACATGTTAAAGGTACAATACATTTTTTTTTAAAAACATGCACGCACACACACACACACGTACACACACACACACAGACATCCACGCACACATACAGACAGACACACACACACACACATAGACATCCACACACACACAGACACGCACACACACATTGGGTTTCTATGTTTTATGGGGACATTCCATAGAAAAAAATTATTTTTATACTGTACAAACTGTATATTCTATCCCCTGAAAATCTCTAAACATATTCATAATATTTTAAAGTATAATTATATATAATGGCTGTTTTGCATCAGTTTTACGCTATATTGTATATTTCAGCATGACTTAAATGCTTTATTAGCATCCAGGGCTAGAAGTGCTGGTTAAGTATTTTAAGTATTACAAGATCTATAGTGGGACAATGTGTCAAACATAAACATTCTCTTTGAAATACTCTTTTGTGCTTTTGTAATGCTAACAGAAATATTAAACTGAAATCAAGCGTAGCGTTAGTTCTGGCTGGTCACGTTAGTCAAGCTCACATCAGCTGACATAAGTCTACCTATAGGAATACGACGTCTATCACAACATGCATATATAAGCTCCTTCAGCATTATCAGCTGCTATCGTGTTTCTCTGGAGCTAATTACCCTCCTCCATCCTCTCGTCAGTCAGGATTTGGCATTCTGATTACCCCGAATCAGACTAAATTCCTGAATTAGGTTATACATTTTAATATTGACATTAATGTTATCTGCAATACATTGCATCACTGCTCTCCCTGCTATTATTCATGCTAGGCTCCATGGATGCGCAGAGAGTTCTTGCCCAGAACAGAACCATACCGCAAATCTTAACGATATGCTAATTGTCTATCATATTTGACGACAGTGGTTCTGACAGAATTGAGAGTTATGGGGTTGAAATGAAGTTTGTGATCCTGTATGAATGAATGTGTGTGTGTGTGTGTGTGTGTGTGTGTGTGTGTGTGTGTGTGTGTGTGTGTGTGTGTGTGTGTGTGTGTGTGTGTGTGTGTGTGTGTGTGTGTGTGTGTGTGTGTGTGTGTGTGTGTCATACGTCAGGGTACCTCAAACTCGCTCCTGGAGGGCCACTGTCCTGCAGAGTTTAGCTCCAACCCTGATCAAACTAATCTAGGTCTTCACTAGAAAATCACAAGCAGGGGAGTTTGATCAGGGTTGGAGCTAAACTCTGCAGGACAGTGTCCCTCCAGGAGCGAGTTTGAGGAACCCTGCCCTACGTTATGGGGACACAAAGTTAAGTTACACCCCACAAATACAAAATCCTTGTCCTTGGAGGGACATTTTTGGGTCCTCATGAGGAAAACAGCAAATAAATCACTGTTCTTTGAAAATCTAAAAATGCAGAAAGTTTTATTCAGATCAAAAGTATGGAAAACTTGTTCGCCTCGCCTCACTAAATAAAACAATTAAAAAGATAATTGCAACTTTTTATCTGACTTTTTTCTCACAATTGCGAGATATAAACTCGCAATTACCATTTTTATTCAGTGATGGAAACAAGCTTCCACACAAAAGTGACATACGTTTATAATGTTACAAAAAAGTGATCCATTTCAAATAAATGCTGTTCTTTTGAACTTTTGATTCATCAAAGATGGTTATTATGGTTTACAAAAATAAAGCCATATTACGTAACACAACAAAGTTTTCAACATTGATAATAATCATAAATGTTTCTTGAGCAGCTAATCATCATATCAGAATGATTTCTGAAGGGTCATGTGACACTGAAGACTCGAGTAATGATGCTGAAAATTCAGCTTTGATCACAGGAATAAATTATAGTTTACAATACATTCACATAGAAAACAGTGATTTTAAGTTGCAATAATATTTTGCTGCATTTTTGATGAAATAAATGCAGCCTTGGTGAGCGAAAGAGACTTCTACTACAGACTCCGAACATATAGGGCTCCTAGTTAAATCAGATTAAGATATTAAAGATGAAATATTATGTTTATCTAAACTGCAGTAGTTCATGACTGAGGATCTAGCATGAGTATATATCTTCTAAAGACTCTAGATCCCTGCTGTGTGTGTTAGTATGCTGATATAACACTTCAACCCCCCTAGAGAACACGACTTCTCCAGGAACACACACTTTTGTTCCTTAAGGGTCTGCAGATGGCTCTAATCCCATTAAAATGCGGAGGGAAACCCAAGTGTGTGTGTGATTGAGTGTGTAGAGCAGAGCTCCTTAGGTCGGGGTGGGCAGTGTCTTTCTTATTTCCCGCCAAAATGACCCTAATTATCACATCACACAAAATACGCAGTTCCACAGAAAAACATCTGAGTAAGCAAGTTCTAAAAGTCATGACACTAACAAGGAGGGCAATTCTAATTGGGTACAGACAGCTTTCTCCTGATATCCCAATTCTACCTTTAAACCATTAGATTAACTTTTTCCCACCTCAGTCTCATAGATGAATAATTGTGTAGCCATAAACATATTCCCTTTTCCCTTTCCGCTGACATTCATTCAACATTGGTTTTAAACCATAAAAACTACAACTACCCTCTCCTAATATTAAAAACAACAGTCACATGTCTTCCAACTTGCACAACAAGAATATCTCACTCAACGTCTCTTGTCTATGTCTCTTTAAGGTACAAGGGTGCTGAGAAACCTCTGAGAACTTTTTTTTTGACTTGTGTTACTGTTGCCACGATATTTAAGTAGTAAAAACAACATCTGACTAATACATCAGTGACAGAACATGAAATCCGACACAAAAAACGGCCATTAAAGGCACAATATGTAAGATTTTTGGATTAAAATACCCAAAAACCTCTAGAACAGTGTTATATATTTTGTCGACTTGTGTACGTTATCCCAGATGTTTCCAAGATTGTTTAAATCCAGAGAAATAAGCTATTTTAAACAGGACACGGACCGTGTCCGTGCGTCGCCTATCAATGACATCATACCCGCGTTACCCTCGATTTCCGGTTTTATTTTGTATAAACCATGGAAACACCAAAGACGCTTTAGTATATTGTGTGCTTTATTAGACAGGTGAGCAACTGTTTGGAGACATTCATCGACAGAAAACGAATCATTGTTATACAGCTCAACACATTTAGTCTTATTGTTTAAATCTGGTGTTCTTGATTTACTGCGAGTACCATGTTTTACCATGTCTAATATCGATCTTCCTAATATCGCAAGAAGTGGAAGCGGCAACTGTGGCCTTATAAAAGCTCCACGAAATCAAGGCGTCATCAAGCGACGCCTTTGTTGTGAATAATTGACCTCTAAAGTCCTGAAAAGTGAAGCCGGCGCATCTCGATCGCCCCCTGGTGGTTGGTCCCAGTATTGCTCATAAACCCCGCCCCCTCCATGTATTCTAATGGGACGCGAGACAAACTGTTCTTTTTTAAATAAATTTGGTTTTAGTTATTTTATGCTATAAAAACGAGGGGTGTGACGATGACAGCAGAGATTGACGGCTTCTCTGAGTGAAGTAGTCACTGAGGCACTAACGGACATTTTTGGGGATTTTCACGAGGAGATTGGAGCTTTAGCTTTAATTTCCACATTTCCATAACTGTTTATTTCACACTGACATAACAAGTTGTTCTCCAGTAAACTGTACTAACAGATACTGCGGGAGTGTGGGCGGGGTTTTGATATCACGGCTCTACTTCCTGCTCTCTTCTGCGCAGACTCAGGTCCCAAATCACAGCAAGATGTCAGTGCCATATAGCCTGGTCTTACCAGACTCTGGTACATTTCATTTGTACAGAGAGTCTGGCCAGTCTCCATTGACAAGCATTTACTTCCTTGAAGGCGGGAACTCTGTTGAAGTTTAAAACTATTGGATCTGCCCAGAGCCGCTCTGGATCTGCCATAACCAATCGCTAACGTTTGGTCGTGACGTATGTCTTGCGCCGTTCGCCTCTGTTTCTCACATGGAAGTCCGCAAAAATAACTGTGCAGATTGTGCACGCCACCTCAGTGATAAAACCTAAAACTCGTGCATTCGGATTGTGATTTATTCATGGTGGAGGGGAACGCGCTGCTCACGTGGCCCGTAACATGATTGTATGCTGTACATAAAATGTCATATGCTTGGTATGATAAGAATAAATGCTGCCGTAAATAACGGACAATTCAAATGTTTACGTGCTTTTCTTCTTTTTATTTTTTGAGCGGTGATAAAATGTCCGCTTGCCAGCATTTAAAGAAATACAAGTCTAGAAAAGCATCCAAATTTCAGTGAAGCGCAACCGCACGGTGCTCTGCAGGGCTCAAAAAGGATATAAACAATGAATTTTGAAGTGATATATTCTTGAAAACTCAGAGATGTGGATTCGGACAGCAATTAAATTAGCACACGACTTTGGTGTTTGTCAAAAGTAGTAGGTAATTCGGCCGGCAATTTTTACGCGAGTGGTGGGAGACGGACGGCAATAAAATCACTGACTAGCCCCTGTAAATAATGACAATACCTTCCGAACGCACGAGAAACAATTACCGTCCGAATAGGGCTTCAGCCAACTCCTTCACTGACGGAGCGAACTGGAAAGGCTTTAACTTCTGGATATTCGGCAGCAGTGCCACTACGGAATGAATAGCTTCGCTCGCATCTTTCTCCGCCACCACTACAACTCAAACTAGCGCACAACATCAACGGCATCGTTCTCAGCCACTCCCTCTGTTCGCTGAGTGGACCGGTAAAAATTTGTTCGGAAAACATAAGGGCGTTTTCACACCTGAAAGTCTGCACCAAGGTCCGAACCGAAGTTCATGTTTTGATACATTTTATACATTCGGTTAGTTTTGGTTTGGTTTCACATTGCAATTACGCGAGCGCACTAAAGAACTCTACATGACACACTTGCGCCCTGTCATCATCATCTATGTGGGCGGCATCTGGACATTGATTGGTTTGTAAACGGACGTGCGTCTAACGTCAGCGTCTTTGACAAGAGTGAATGAATGGACGCATATCATTGCCACTATTGAACAGTGCGCATTGCTTGACTATTTTTTTCCCGTTACATTTAAAAGTGGACATTTCAAGCTTTATATACACATATATTTCTCATGTTTGTGAGACAAGTAGCCTGGTTTATTTGAGACACGCTCCAGTCCATGTGCAAAGCATGTGATCGCTCCCGCGATTATTGTCTGCTATAGACTATTTGCTTCTTATTTATTAAATTCAGGCAATTATCTGATGAAACGTTGATTAAAATTAAGATACAATTTATACAAAACGAAATTCACATTAAAGAAAGGCTTTCTAAGCAAAATCATACAAAATGTCTTTCAAAACCTTCTGTCTTCTGACAGATTGCGCATCTTTTCACTTTTCATAATCAATCAAGCCTAGATTGAATTTAAAAATAACATTATAATATTAAAAATAAACAGGAACTTCCTTTAAATGGTCTGAAAGTCCGAACCATACAGAAAATGCTTTCACACTAGAAACGAACCGAACCTTTGTTCAGTTTGATCCGGACTGAGACGACCTCTTTTCGTCGGGCCAAATTTCGTCTGTTTGGTCCGGACCGCGGTACGGGGGAGGTTTCACGCCTGTCATTTTGATTCGGACCAAACTGAAAAGTCCGAAAATCCAGACCAAACAAGGTAGGTGTGAAAGCGCCCTAAGAATATACCGCAGTCCCAGGCGGAGAACTGAAGGAAAATGAAAATTGAGCGGAAGTACGTAGGAGGGCGGAGCCAGGCTAAGTGCCATATTCGGACATTGGCAATTTCACTTTTCGTCATTGGAAGATAGTGAAGGCGCGTTGTCCATATTTTTTTGGTCCAGACGGTGTAGTTACAATTTTAACCGGCCAAACTTTTACCTCTCAAGCCAAAAATCGCAACTTGAATAAGCCAATGGCGTGAGATTAGAGCGGGACTAGTGTTTAAGAAACCTGTCAGAAAACAGTTGCAAGTTTGTTTGGTGCTCATGTCTAAACCTCACATTAACATTGTGAGTTTTAAATCGACCAACACTGATGGGAGACGTGACCTGATGGTACCTGTTTCTCAGGTCAGAGAGAGAGAGAAAACCAAAACTACACAGCGAAATTCACCCCAGTTTTATGCCCGGCATCCGAAACCCATCAGTTACAGGCAGAGGCAGATCTGGGTTACGGGTGTTTAAGTGTTTCCCTGAGGTACAATCAGTGGCGCTGCTGAAACTCCTGATATAATGGGCAGAATGTGTGAACACATGCAAACAGACTGTGAGAACAGGAACAGAGCCAAAACATGAGGAGAGGTCCAGACCCAGAGAGCCACGTTCTGTTCATGTGCGTTTGTGAGAGAAAAAAAACCTCTGTTCTTTGTCGAGCGGCTACAGGAGGGCGTCTGAATTTTGTCCTAATCATGACACGGATTAAACCACAGAAGTGTGGGAAAAAACTTTGGCACCCCCCTCCTCTCCCTCTCGCCCATGTACTTTCAAACTTTCCTTCAGGTTATTTTCCTCTAGCTCCCTTGAACCGCTCAGCATGTCATTTCTCTCTATCTCTTCACTCAATCTCTTGATGTTTTGTATTTTTTCTCCTCTCCCCAGCGTTATTGTTATTCCTCCCCTTTATCTACTCACTCCTCAACTCCTCCAGACACGTTAAAGAGCTGAAATCCCTCAGAACGGTTGAAATCCGCCAGCAGGTGCTTCTGACAGAGAGAAGGAGAGAAATGATAATAAATGTCCATCATGACTGCCGAATAGAGATTTGAAAAATAACTTTCAAGCCGATTGAATACTTCATACCTGAGCATGATTAGAAAAATATACATTGACTATGGAAATTTGTATATATTTTTAAAGATTTTATTCATTTCTGATGACATTTTGAAAATCACACAAGTAGACATTTCCAGGGTTTTCTATGACCATGGGAACTATGAGATGCTCAAGCTTTCAAGAGAATTACAATCACTTAAATAAACTATTTAAATTCAAATGATTTCTTTCTGGAAAGGTAAAAGTTCATTCATTTTTTCCCCCTGGTTCTCAGCCTGTCTGTCTGAATTCACACACTCATTAATTTGATAGTGAGTTCTTCTGTCTCTGCTCAAATTCCTCTCTCACGCGTCCCACATTCTTTCGCTTTTGTCACTTTTTTTCTTTCCTCCGACTCTCCCCCTCCAGCCTGTTCTCATAAATTACTGTCGTTCACAAGGCTTGTCCCGTCCACTTACACACGCACACTCACACACGCACGCACACACACACTCTAACACGGGCTGCCGAAGTTTATTAGGCACAAAAATGAGCAAAAACAACGAAAGCAGCGCTTCTCATATACTACACGCAGGTTTATAAATGTGAAGCAGTTCCTGTTGCAGATGAACCCAGACACCCAGCTGGAATATTCCATGGCATCCCAAATTTTCCCAGTATTCGTGGTATCAGGCACACATTCCGAGTTCATCTCGATGTCACTAAGGGCTCAAAAGATTAGAGCTGGATGATTCATGAATGATTGCTGCACGGTGAAAACTACTGTATTATACTATACTGATGTTTTACTGTTTATATCAATTTAAATATTATTATAAACAACATAAAAAATTATATTATTAATACATAAAATATATAAATATTCATATGCAAATATTTGAATATTTAATAATTATGTTGTTCATAATATTATTATTGCACATATTCATATTTTATTATATTCATTGATATTATTATTATTAATTATACATATATAATAATAATTTTATCATTTATAATATTCTTTTATACTAAAATATGTACAAAGCAATATCTTATTGATGCTATTTTTTTATTATTTACATTAATTAATTATTATTATATATTATGAAATTAATGTAATATTATTTATTAATTATATATATACATTTTATTGTTTATAATATTCTTTTAGATTAAATATTTGCAATATCAATATTTTATTACATTATTTAACTATTATATATATATATATATATATATATATATATATATATATATATATATATATATATATATATATATATATATATATATATATATATATATAATTAAAAATAAATTGAAATCTGCCTGAAACGGCGAGGTAACACATTTAAACCACTTTGTTCGTCTTTTTTTCTAGTTCTCTTTGGTGTTACGTTCTCATGATGTCAACGTGCCTGTGCGGATGCCACCCAGTGTGAGCTGGCACACAGTCGGCCGACCGGCCAACCCCCGAAACCCCCCGCCAATTACCCTCTCTACCCATAAGCCCCCTCCCCACCCCTGCTCGTTTCCCAGGGGTTCAGGGGCCACTGTACTCACTACACCCCGTTTCCCATACGCATAATCTTGATTTTTTTTCCCCCGGCTCATAAAGAGGCGCTCGAACCCTCTTAGTCTGCAGCCCATTTCCCAAACACTCCCTTTATCTGCCAAGCCCACAGCCTCTTTCTGTCTCGCTCGCTCTCTTTCTGTGGATAATCCGTGCTATTTTTTTTCTCTTTCGAGTAATATGCTTTCAAGTTTGCCCTGCAGTATTTCCAACTTCAGATTACTAGGATAGATTCAGTTCTCGGTCACCACGTTTTGCATCTCCATTTACTTTTAGATTCTAACCACACTGAACCAAAACTGTTTATCAAGAGCTTCTAACCTGACAAACTAGCTCATGAAACCACTGTAATTTTTTTTTTAAATCGTGTGTCCAAATAACACGTCTGTCACTCAGCGTCGTATGTTTCTCAGGGATCAGCATGTGTGTGAACTACATGCTCTGTAATGAAATTATCTTAACCCGTCAGACAATTAATTGTCAGCAGCCTTTCATTGTCGCCGCCCGTAAAATTGACATAAGCTTTACAAACATTCCACACATAGTTTCTCAGGAAAGGAAGAGCAAATTCAATCCCATGCACACACATATGCATGAGCGTCTAAAGGATTAAAACACAGCGCTACAAGACATATTCCTGTGTTGTTTCATTTTGATAATTTAACTATAGATGCAACTATTGAATCTGAATCAGCAATTAAGTGAAAATCCCAAAAAACGAATTTCTTGAAATGAAACGTAAGCTTAGCATGAAACGCAAGTATAAATACACTTAAAAATGCAAATGACGCATTAACGAGTGTTTACATGTACTACAAAATGCTGATATTGATCAAAAAAATCCAGTTTTAATGGTTTACATGCAAATCAATAAACCGACAACACATGAAAACCCTTTAATCTTAAACAGATGTGAAGGTGTTTACATGCAAAACAATTGATATAACAGGCTAAATCTAAACGTTACAGAGTTTTACTGAAACCATTTATAACCGATCCCTGGTAAAATGTCATTTGGTGTAAGATTGTGCATGTAAACACACTCATTGATTAGCTAACACTGTTATTGATTGCTTTGGTCAAATCTTATCACACTATTATACTTTCTTATTCTGAGCTGAAAATGATATAGTAATCTTTGTTTAGTTTTTTTTGCCAGGTGCAAAAATATCTAACGGCATTAGCACTATTTCAGTTATTTATCTCATAACTGCCATTGTTGATGGATTTTTTTGGAGTGAGTGGAGCTTATGTAGTGCATTATATCTCATAAATCTTGCTGTTGATTGATTTGTGGAGTGAGTGGAGCTTATGTAATGCATTATATCTCATAAATCTTGCTGTTGATTGATTTGTGGAGTGGGCGGGGCTTATGTATAGCTGGACTATATTTCATAACTGCTGTTTTTGAAAGGCTTGTGTAGTGGGCGTGGCTTATGGACTCCTGCGCTATTTGATCTTCCCTCCAGTGATCCCAGCAGCCTGCGCAGCCGCGTAATCTCCAGTTTATACCTGCACAAAGACGCCACACCTGAAGATCACATGCCACCTATAAAGTCATTTCCTGATTATCACAGGTGGGTGTTCAAATACCTGCCCAGGTGATTGTCCACATACTCCTTCAGCTCAGACACCTGCTCCTCGGCAACCGTCGCTCTGGTGATCAGTTGGGCGCGCTCCCTCTCTTGAGCTTCCTGTGGAATTTGACTGTGATTACCAGGGTTATGATAGTGAAGCTGTTGTCATAGTTTCACGTGGGGCTACTTGTGTGTGCTTAGATAATATACAGCTATGTTTAATGTTTGATCATCAGTGCTGCTATTGGTTATGGTTAATTAGGTATACAGGTCACAGGTATTCGACAGGTATTTTGATTAACATAATATCACCAGGTAGAACATGATCTGGATTAATGTCGCTGTTTTATTTATGATTTTACGGTTAGGGTTAAGCTCAGGGTTATTATCGTTAACTAAAACTATTAAAAACATTTTTGTTAACTGAAATAAAAGTTAGACTGTTAGATGAAAAACTTAAATTAGAAACATAAATAGGTTTAAGTGGGGGAAAACAAAATATAATAAAAAAACATTTTTTTTTATATTTATATATATATATATATATATATATATATATATATATATATATATATATATATATATATATATATATATATATATATATATATATATATATATGTGTGTGTGTGTGTGTGTGTGTGTGTGTGTGTGTAAACAACTATAAATTAAAATTAAATTAAAAAGCTAATTCTAAATATTAATAAAAACTATAATAGTATATAAATAATACTAAAATACCACTGGTTCAGCTTAGACTTAAGCCCTATTCGGACGGGATTAGTTTAACATGGGGAGGTGGGGGTAAAGTAATTTTAGTCCCGTCCGAATGTGCCATCTCGGTAATCATTACGGACAATGTCAGTAAAGATTACGGAGACTTTTACCTTCTGTAAAAAGGTCCGGAAAAATGACCTCGGGTAATACTAATCCCGTTCGAAATGACCCGCTGTAAAAATGTACGGTAAAATTCCGTCATTTACTGTTTAAAAGTAGTTTTTGGCGCGTTTTGCAAGCATGGAGCCGCTTCAAACAGCACTCGGTTGCGTTGTAGGTGGTGGGACAACTCTGTGGCAAACCTCCAGTATTTTCCGCATACCATTTAAACCAAAAAGAAGATTGAAAGCACTTATTAGAGGCACAACACTTCTTTTAGCATTACTTTAGAATATTTTTTAATATTCATATAATATAAAAATATTATTTAAGATTTTTTTAATATTCCGAGATTAAACAGCGTTTCCTCCCTGCTCCAGTTTCGCGTTTTTCTTGTTGGGGTGTTTGCTCACGTGATAACAGGAAGCAACGTCATACAACAAGGAGGTTACTGTGGTACGTAAAGCGAGTAACCCCTCCCACTTCTGCTAGTTTTACTGAGATGTCTATCCCGTGCGAATAGAGTGCCGAAGTAATGACGTCACTTTGTAGGCCAAAACGCGGAAGTGAGTTAGTATTTTAGCCCTATGGGTTCCCTCGCCCAAAAGTCTATGGGTTTTTTGAATGGGTTTTTGCTAAATCGCCTGAAATAAGGTCTGTGGTTAACAAAGCCTCTATATATTTTCACGTTTTAATCTATGACATAAAACACACTAGTTATAACCTGCTTGTGATTTTTTTAAGACTTTATTGTGTCTTAAAAACGGTGGTTGCTAACAAGTTGCTAAAAGGGACTACATCCTTTGGCGGGGACTTTAGACGTCATCGTGACAAACAGGCAATCTCTCACTAGCCCGCGTTTCAGCCTGAAGAATGAAGAACTTATGTGGCGTGAATAAATCGCGCTATTCGCGCAAAGTTGGATGCTTGAATATTTGGAGTTTACTCTTTTCACATGTTTGTCTCGTTGAGAAATGGCTGACATGGGCTGTGTTTACACGTCTTTTTGTGTTAAAATCTACTGTTAATGTGTGACAACTTAGTTTTAAGACTTTTTCAGTCGATAATGTAGTTGTTTAAAGCTCAAATCTGTGGTTTATTTATAAGAAGAGTGCCTATTTAAACATTTTATCTGGTGTTATCGGAGTTGTGAGCTCCAGTGAGTCAGCGGCGGTCAGCGCTTGTTTAGCCGGCGAGAGCAGCCTTTCCTCGGCTAGTCCTTCTGACGTCTGCCGCTGACTCTGATGTCTCTGTGGCGTCTCCAGCTATAATTAGTCTTGTGGAGATTTAATGGCCCATATTTGCTCTCATGGATCTATAATTTGTTCCCTGGCAAATCATTTAGGCTGAGTGCAAAGATAAGTTTCATTACTTGTTTATTTTTAGGCTATAACTGTACCGTTGTAAGTTAGCCGACTAGCACTGACTTTGAATGTTTGACTGAATTGTTTGCTTTATTTCATGTGTAGCTTATTATACGTTTTGTATTATTGATCATACATAAACTTGCATTTAACAAAAAGAGACTGGGTTGTGTTTCATGTCATTTAATGTTATCACAGTGATAATCATATTGTCTGAAAAAACATTAACAAAAGATAAATCTCAGAGAGGCACGCATAAACAAAATTAGTTTCTAACATTTTTGGAAAAAACGAATGGGCAATATTTCTCATGAAAAAGTGGATAAGTGTTCTTCATACACAGAGCAGATCATAATGAACGAGCGTGCTTTTTAATAAAGTTTGAGGAAGCTTGATGATGACGTTGATCCGCGACCATGGTGTGCTGTAGTCCGTTTATAGCCTACCGTTAGCATTTTATATCTGACGGCTTTATTTGGGCTTCAAAATGTATACATTTTGGATTAACTTGTAAAGATTATCTTGGTAGACAAAACGTGTAAGGGTCATAACTCTTTGTTGAACACAGATCTTATTTTTTGCGATTTTCCAAAAGTCTATGGGGAAAATGAATGGCTTTTTGATCGAGGGAACCCATGCGCCACTTACTTCCGGGTTGGCCTACAAAGTGACGTCATTACTTCGGCACTCTATTGGCCATTAATATTACAGACGTCATGAGGTAAAATTACTTTACCCCCACTTCCCCATGTTAAACTAATCCCGTCCGAATAGGGCTATAAAGGGTTAGTTCACCTAAAATGAAAATTAGCCCATGATTTACTCACCCTCAAGTCATCCTAGCTGTATATGACATTCTCCTTTCAGACGAGTACAATCAGAGTTATATTAAAAATGTCCTGACTCTTCCAAGCTTTATAATGGCAGTGAATGGCAGCCCTGATTTTGAAGTCCAAAAAAGTGCCTCTATCCATCATATAACTGCTCCACACGACTCCGGGGGGTTAATAAAGGCCTTCTGAAATGAAGCGATGTGTTTGTGTAAGAAAAATATTCATATTTAAAACTTTATGAACTAAAATAACAACTCATTCAAACAAATAGGGCTGGGCAACAAACTCAAGCTCCTCTTCTCTTATATTGAAATCGTCCAACATTTCTCTTTAAAAATTCTCTTTTTAGACTTCTAATATGGGACCAGTGTTTTGTTTTACTCTATCCTTTGCGCTTCCGTGTTCATGTGTTCTTTCACTGTAAATTGATGCGTATGGCCGTCTGACAGAAGCTAGTTATTTTAGTTTATAAAGTTTTAAATATGGATATTTTTCATACACAAACCCATTGATTCGCTTCAGAAGGCCTTTATTAACCCCCTGGAGCCGTGTGGAGCAGTTATATGATGGATGGATGCACCTTTTATGATTGATGGATGCACTTTTTTTACTTCAAAATCAGGGCTGCCATTCGCTGCCATTCACTGCCATTATAAAGCTTGGAAGAGCCAAGACATTTTTAATATAACTCTGATTGTATTCGTCTGAAAGAAGAAAGTCATATACACCTAGGATGACTTGAGGGTGAGTAAATCATGGGCTGATGTTCATTCTTGGGTGATCTATCCCTTTAAGGCTTGGGTTGGGGCTTAAACACGGTCCAAATTAACGAATCATTTCCATCAGAGTTTATGGGTAGTTAATTGTAAAGGTTTGATAGAAATGTTGTTCCAGGACTAACTGGTAACAGTTTGCATTGGTTACCTGTGTGGAGTTGGTTATTTCTCTGAGCTGCTTTTTAACATCATTCCAGTCTTCTTGGGTTAGTCCAGCCCTGCACAATTTTTCATGTACAACACATAAAATAAGCCAGTAAACAGTATTGTCACAATATATTTTTTACTGATACTCACCTCTGAGAAGTATCTGACAGCACAGCCCTCTGAAATACCAAGCACATGATAAAGTCACAGAACTAACCCACTAAACACACAGACACACACACACACACACACACACCTGTTCTTGCGCCAGTTTCAGTTGGCTCTCCAGGCGGGCTTTGTCCTCTCTCAGTCTCTGTAGCACTCTCTCAGTTTCTCCTCTCGGTTCGGTCCCCGTGGGACAGAAGTGGGCCTCAGGGGGTCCGGCCTCTAAAGTGTGTTCAGGGAGTGCCAGGATCTGCTCACGTTGCAGTCTGGGACACAGAGACACTACTTATCAGACCAAATCAGATCTAGTGTGTGTGGGAGCAGGCTTTGCTTTTTATACAGGGCTGAAATGTCCCCAGATAATGTGCAAAACCTGATCAAACTTGATCTGATGAACCTATGATTTAGGGTTAGGGTTCAGCTCAGGGTTATTATCGTAAAATAAGTATTTAAAACATTTTTGTAAAAATCCAAATATTAGATGAACTACACTATAGAGCGTTGTTTTTTATACAAGGCTGAAATGCACCCAAAAAATTTGCAAAACCTGATCAAACCTGAACAAAAAACATCCTCAGACAGAAACAAAGAGACATTCTGAATCTGAATTCACATCCAAATAATCACCAAATTCAGTATTTTAGATGTAGCCTAGAGTAATTATTCTACTTGTTAGCTAGCATGTTTTATTTTTCTTAAAAGTAAAAGTTCATAGTAAAAGCACCTGTTAAGTCAGGGTTTCCCAAACTGGGGTTTGTGAGTTTGATGAAAAGCTAATCGTTATTTTTTTATTCATAAAATGTACTAATTTTATTATTTTATTTATTATTACAATATTTTATTCGTAAATTACAAATAAAACATTTACAATGGAAAGTATATATAATATTGTATAATATTTTGTTTATCTACATGTCACGTGAGCATTAAAGGTGCACTATGTAACTCTTCCGTCCGCTAGAGGTCGTCTATTCAAAACAAAGGCGTAGTTTGATGATGCCAAGTTTGAGCACAGAATCTTGGGCCATGTGGTCTTCACCTCAACCGTTGGAAAAGAATCGGGATAGGACTCGGGCAGAAATCATGTTCATGGATGTGATTATTAACGTTACTGTAGTATGAAGCAGAAGCAGGACCAATTGTTAATAAGAAGAGCGCAACACAAGCCTTGTGAGAAGCGGGACTTTTATTATGACAGTCGCCGGCGACCTTTTCCGCTTATGAGTACAAGGTAACGCAGCTCTGTTTATCATATTAGACACATCTGAGTGTGTTAATGATGTTATGACGTTACTTTGTGCGTTCGATTGGCGGCTGCTATGACACTCGTTTCTGCAGAATAAAACCGGAAACCGAGGGGAACACAGATATGACGGCATTGACAGGCGACGCCCTCACACGTCTCGGTTCCTTGGTTAAAATAGCAATTTTCTCACGATTTACAAATAGTTGGAAACATTTGGGATATTGTAAGTACTCAACTGAACAAAATATATAACACTGGCCGAGTGGTTTTTAGATATTTTACTGAAATTTTTTTACATAGTGCACCTTTAATCAACATAACCGTGAACACGAGAATGTGTTGTAAAATTATTAAAATATTAACATTAGATTTCAGAGAGACTTCAAGTGAATATTTTAAGTCAAAGGGGTTTGGCTGACAAAAAAAACCCTTTGTGCTACATCAACAGACGCAAACGTAAATTGTAAATAGTTTTAATGAATTATTAGCAGTAGCTGTGAATCAGAGGATGTGCAGGCACCTGTAAGCAATGAGTAGCTGTTGAAAGGCATTGCTCAGGCCCTGTATGCGTTTGAGGTATGTTCTGGCGGCTTTGGCGAGCTGTTCCTCTCTGGAGCGATATGATGCTTTCACCTCCTCCAACATGGACTCAACAAACCCCTTCAACTTCTGTCCCGAATCACCGCCACCAGCTGCAGTCACACACTCCTACAGAAACCATATGACATCAAACCACTCTTGTAACACCAGTTTTGTTTATTATGTTATATTACAGACCACTGTAGAAGTTTAGCATAATTAGATTTCTCTTCTGCTCACCAAGGCTGTATTTATTTGATCAAATATGCAGTAAAATCAGTAATATTGTGGAATATTATTACAATTTAAAATAGCTGTTTTCTATATGAATATATTTTAAAATGTAATTTATTTCTGTGATCAATTTTCAGCATCATTACTCCAGTCTTCAGTGTCACATGATCCTTCAGAAATCATTCTAATATGATGATTTGCTGCTCAAGTGGAAACCATTATGCACTACCACTCAAATGTTTGCTGCAAGGAAGATTAAAAAAAAGAAATTAATACTTTTATTCAGCAAGGATGCACAGAATTGATCAAGTGACGGTAGAAAAAGTAAGTTACAAAAGCTTTCTATTTCAAATGAATGAAACTTTTGAACTTTCTATTCATCAAAGAATCCTTAAAAAAAAATGCATTATGGTTTCCACAAAATATTCTGTTCAACATAGATAATAATAAGAACCATCGTAAATAGTTAAGAATAATTAAGCAGTATATCATCATATTAGAATGATTTCTGAAGGAGCACGTGACACTGAAGACTAGAGTAATAATACGGAAAATTTTGCTTTGGGAATAAATTACATTTTAAAACATATTCAAACAGAAAATTGAAGAGAAATTGTAATAATATTTCACAATATTAACGTTTTATTGCATTTTTGATCAAATAAATGCAGCCATGGTGAGCATAAGAGACTTCTTTCAAAAACAGTAAAAAAAAAAAAAAACCTCAAGCAGCCACTTTAAAGTGTTTTTTTCTGATATGAATGCTAAATTCATTAAACTAAATGTCCGCTGGCTTGTACACATACTGTAACGTCCTGAATGTAGTGCGCCAGTCGGGCCCTGTACTGTCTGTTGAGTTCCTTCAGATGATTTTGTAGTTTAGAGACCTCAGTCTCGGCCTCCTTCAGCTGGTGTTGAGATATAATCAGTGTCTGCATGTAGACGGGAACAAATCAGTAATCAGAAACACATACACTGATCAGGCATAACATTATGACCACTGACAGGTGAAGTGAGTAACACTATCTCTTCATCACGGCTCCTGTTAGTGGGTGGGATATATTCTGCAGCAAGTGAACATTTTGTCCTCAAAGTTGATGTGTTAGAAGCAGGTAAAATGGGCAAGTGTAAGGATTTGAGCGAGTTTGACAAGGGCCAAATTGTGATGTCTAGACGACTGGATCAGAGCATCTCCAAAACTGCAGCTCTTGTGGGGTTTTCCCGGTCTGCAGTGGTCAGTCTCTATTAAAAGTGCTCCAAGGAAGGAAGGCTCATTGATGCACGTGGGTAGCGAAGGCTGGCCCGTGTGGTCCGATCAAACAGACGAGCTACTGGAGCTCAAACTGCTCAAGAAGTTAATGCTGGTTCTGATAGAAAGGTGTCAGAATACACAGTACATCGCAGTTTGTTGCGTACGGGGCTGCAGAGCCGCAGACCAGTCAGGGTGCCCATGCTGACCACTGTCCACCGCCGAAAGAGCCAAAAGTGGCACGTGAGCATCAGAACTGGACCATTGAGCAATGGAAGAAGGTGGCCTGGTCTGATGAATCACGTTCTCTTTTACATCAAATGGATGGCCGGGTGCGTGGCTTACCTGGGGAACACATGGCACCAGGTGCACTATGGGAAGAAGGCAAGCCGGTGGAGGCAGTGATGCTTTGGGCAATGTTCTGCTGGGAAACCTTGGGTCCTCCATCCATGTGGATGTTACTTTGACAGTAACAGGTTCAGGAATGGTTTGAGGAGCACAACATTGAGTTTGAGGTGTTGACTTTGCCTCCAAACTCCTCAGATCTCAATCCAATCGAGCATCTGTGGGATGTGCTGAACAAACAAGTCCGATCCATGGAGACCCCACCTCACAACTTACAGAACTTAAAGGATCTGCTGCTAACATCTTGGTGCAGTTGTTGATCCAGTTGTATATTGTGTATATAACTGTGTATGTGACAAATAAAACTCTTGAATCTTGAAGATACCACAGCACACCTTCAGGGGTCTAGTGGAGTCCATGCCCCCACGGGTCAGGGCTGTTTTGGCAGCAAAAGGGGGACCAACACAATATTAAGAATATAATGTTAATACATAACGTTATGCCTGATCAGTGATTATTACAGCATCTTCTGTGTGTGACCAACTGATAATGTACTCACTGCAGACTGCTGGGATAGCTCGTGTCGGGTGTTTTGGATGGCTCGCTTATTCTCCTGTTGCTCCCTCCCCATGGCCACACTATGAGAGAAAGTCAACACACACACATCAGCTGACGTTCACCGCCCACGTCTCGTGACTAAACGAGTGAGCACATGTATCAAAGATTTTCCACTCATAAAGATAAAAGCTCCACCACATCACTCCTAATGTAGCAGGTGCACAGAGTTTGGTTTCACAAGGTCAAACTTTAAGCAGACACCATTGTCCCCTCGTCTGAGTGTGGCAATGACTCTGTTTACACAGCACCCGTCTCGCCGATCCGATCACAGCTGGTCAGGTGAGATAGACTCCTGTGATAATCTCAGATCAGATTTCGTGGAGAGGGTCTAGTATTATTTTAGTATTATATCCATGATATTATAGTACTGATTAAAATTGAATTAGCTATATGAAAGTTCAAAAGAACAGCATTTATCTGAAACGGAAAGCTTTTGTAACATTATAAATGTCTTTACTGTAACTTTTGATCAATTTAAAGCATTCTTGCTGAACACAAAATTTGTTTTACTGTACAGGAGTGTTTACTGTTACAAAAGCCTTCTCTATTTCAGATAAACGCTGATCTTTTGAACTTTCTATTCATCAAAGAATCCTAAAAAAACTGTTTTCAATATTGATAATAATCATAAATGTGTCTTGAGTAGCAAATCATCATATTAGAATGATTTCTGAAGGATCATGTGACACTGAAGACTGGAGAAATGATGCTGAAAATTCATTTGATATATTTATTATATTAGTTTTATTATAATTCAGTTTTCATTTTGTTTTTTGCTGTGCTCTTCTCATTTTCAAATACTTCTATTTAATTTGATTCAATGTATTGAACTTATATTTTAGTATTTTTTTTTTAGTATATCTAAGTTCAAGTTTTCATCTAGGGCTATAGGGATAGACTGTAAAAGTCCCTTATAATTTTGCCAGAAGTTTTTTGTCTACTGAAATTTCTTGGAAAAATATCAGCAGAACCCAAACACATATTAAATAAAAGTACAACCCACTGAAGAGATGTATGTCTATCCCTCACAGCTTCGCTTTCATTCCCGTTAAAAATCAAAGATGGCGCTGCTGTGAATAAGGTCTGTACTGAAGATGCCCTGTGAAATCTTTTGAATGTATATATATTTGTGCTTTTCCAAATGTTTTCAACTAGAAAGTCTCTTTTACAGCTGTAACCTCAGCTGAGCACACATCTGACTACATTCAAATGTGGTTTCGGTGACCACAAACCATTTTGCACCCTGTTTTCATGTGTATTTAGTGCCGCCCACTCGTGTTTAGTAACCCAAGACGGGGCTTGAAGGTCAAACTCTGAGCAGACGTCATTGTGTGTCTCACACTTTCTCCTCTAGTTGTCGTTGGTGGCCCTCGTAGCTTTTCCTCAGTTTTTCTAGCTCATCTCTCAGGTTATTCTGCGCTCCCTGCATTGAAAAACATCACACATGTATAAAATCACCACAAGAGGTACCATAGCATACGGGCCAACACAGAAAGATTGAGCAACAGTTTCTTTCCTCATGCTGTCAGTCCTCAATTCCCTGAGAAAGGCTAGACTTTTGCACTAAAGCTAACTGCAATAACTACAGAAGCATTTGCACTGCTGCCAGTACTTGGCACAATAACTGTATTTTTATCAACATCTGTCAAACACAATGCTTTATTAACATCAACAATAATTGTTACCTGCACTTTAAAAACTTGAATTCTTTGTTGGTACTTAACTGCTAAGTATACTGTTCAAAGTGCATTGTAAACACTAAAGTAATTGAATTACACCCCGTCGGTCCTTATAATGTTATTGCAATTTTTGTAAACTGCACTGCACACCTAGAGAAATGGCATTACGCTCCACTGTATACTTATATATGGCTGTAATGACAATTAATTCTAAACTAATCTATGTGAATATTACAACAACATGAAATATTATACTTTAAATATGTCACAAAATGTAAACTATAACGCCCAGAGATATATTTGTATATATTTTACATATAATACACTTACAGTACACTTACATAAAGCAATATCTGCAATATATAGCAAATCTAAGATGTGTGATTATTTATATTTTCGCAAAATATAAACTATATAGTCACCCAGCAATATATTTTAAGTTGGATATATAGTACATCCAACTTTATTTGCATGCACACATTATACTCATGTTAAGCGATGTATGCTATAGCAAATCTCAACTTCTTGATTGTTAATATTGTTGCAACTATAAGGCATGATGGTATAAAGCTGTTATAAACATTAACATCATGATTTTCCGTAAAGCTGCTTTTGAACAATGTGTATTGTGAAAAGTGCTATACGAATAAAATGTACTTGTTATACTAGAAAATACATAATATACTGCTGATTATCTTACATTTCTTAGCAGTGGGCTCTTGCTCTATTCAAACTCCTCTGGCTGTTAAAACAAACATCAAAAACAGAGTATTTAAATATATAACTTCTTTAAGTTCATTAGGGAATATTGTTGTTCCCATTTCAGGCGTTAGTGGGATGCATCACTATTATTATTGTTCATACTTTGGTGTGTGTTCAGATCACAGATCAACACCAAGGGCCAGTTGTTCAAAAAGTTAAATCTGGATCAGATTGATCTGGATTTGGAAATCCCATGTTTTGCTATCCAGGATCAGGTAATCCATCTTACTTTTGGGCCGGTTGTTCAAAGAAAAATTCGATTGGATCACCCTGATCCAGATATACACACTTTTTCAGATTAAAGGGCCCTTAAAGGGACATGGTGATGAAAAAAATAAACAATAAAAGTTTTATGTAGCGTCACCCGAGAAACTGCATCCGCACACAAAGAACTTTTGACTGGTTCATCTCATATGGTGATTTTCCACTGCATGGTGTGGTTCGGTATGGTTCGCTTAAAGGCCCACTGAAGTGCCTTGAAACCGCAGCATTATTCAATGTGTTGATGTAATTTCCACTGAAACAGCTCCAGCTGTTAGCAGCTCCTCCCCTTTTTTGAAACAGCCAATAGCGTTTCGTTAATACCAACGTTTGACTAGAGCCTTTCTGTTTCTGTCTGGTAAAGCCAGAGTTTCCTCCTAATCTCTAACCGTTTATCATCATAATCTCCTCCATATCTCCATTCTATGCATAATTTAAATGGGTCCGATATGTTTTGTTGTATGCGCCGACTCATGCATATGATCCGCTTGCTCTCGCGTCTCTAGCAAGCCTGTAGTGCTCCAGTCAGAAATTGAAGCTTTCGCGCCTCGATCGCCCCCCGGTGGCCGGTCCCAGTATAGCTCCTAAACCCCGCCTCTCCATGTATTTGAATGGGCGCGAGACACACTAAACAATTTAATTACACTTCAAATAATTGTTTCCTAAAGATGGTTTCTGTCATTTTAGGCAGTTTTTTTTTTAAATAATTTCATTTCAAGTGTTCGTTTTTTAAATAAGTGTAGTTTTAGTGAGTTATTTGATGCTATAAAAACGGGGGGTGTGACGTCATGATTGACAGCTGAGATTGACGGCTTCTCTGAGTGAAGTTGTCACTGAGGCACTAACAGACTTTTTTCTGGATTTTCGGGAGGAGATTGGAGCTTTAGCTTTAATTTCTACACTTCCATAACTGTTTATTTCACACCAACATAATTAATTGTTCTGCATCTGCGAGAGTGTGGGCGGGCTTTTGATAATCGCGCCTCTACTTCCTGTTCTCTACTGCGCAACTCCGGTCCCGAGATGTCAGCGCCGTGAGCGGGCCTATGAAAGCTTCAACTTTGGTCAGCGGAAGTCAATGAAGTCGCGTCGTCCATATTTTTTTACGGTCTATGGTCTCTAGTCAACGGCTCTGCTCTAGACTATGTGTGTGCGCTAAATTCTGTCATTAATTACTTACCCTCATGTCGTTCGACACTCGTAAGACCTCCGTTCATCTTCGGAACACAAATGAAGATATTTTAGTTGAAATCTGATGGCTCTGAAAGGCCTCCATTGGCACAATGGCACGGTTCACTCTCAAGACCCTTAAAAGGTACTTAAGACGTCGTTACAAAGTCCATCTCACTACAGTGGTTCTACAATAACTTTATGAATCGGCGAGAATAGTTTTTGTGAGCAAAAAAACCTTAAATAACGACTTATATAGTGATGATGATTTCAAAACACGGCCTCATGAAGCTTCGAAGCGTTATGAATCAGTGAGTCGAATCATGATTCGGATCGCGTGTCAAACTGCTGAAATTTGGCGATTCAAACCGCTGATTCGACTCACTGATTCATAACGCTTCGAAGCTTCATGAGGCCTTGTTTTGAAATCGTCATCACTATATAAGTCGTTATTTAGGGTTTTTTTGCGCACAAAAACTATTGTCGCCGATTCATAAAGTTATTGTAGAACCACTGTAGTGAGATGGACTTTGTAACGACATCTTTAGTATCTTTTAAGGGTCTTGAGAGTGAACCGTGCCATTGTGCCAATGGAGGCCTTTCAGAGCCATCAGATTTCAACTAAAATATCTTCATTTGTGTTCTGAAGATGAACGGAGGTCTGACGGGTGTCGAACGACATGAGGGTAAGATATTAATGACAGAATTTTCATTTTTGGGTGAACTAACCCTTTAAGGCTAACATAGTCATACTAAAAGATAAAAAACTTCCATTTTGATTTCAGGGGGCCTTTAAATAGTACCACCTCGGTTGAGATTCCAAGCGTGCCGTACCGATACTAAAACGTGACGTGTAAACACTGCAGATCACTGATTGTTCAGAGAGAATCGTCACTACCATTATATGCTTTTGTGACAGTGATATAGCGATTAAGACCCTAAAAACACATTGCTAAATACAAGATTAGTTTACCCTCGTCCGCCATCGAGAAAATCATGTGATGTTGTCATCTGCGCTTTGTTGTACGAGTGCCTACTCTCTTGTTTTAGCAGTATTTTGTTTCGCTGCCATCAGCCTCCTTTGAAACAAACTTCTTCGTCTTGTAGTTAAAAACATCCACATGCCGAGAAGTAGAGGCGGCACAATTACAGCGCTCATTCTATAATCCCACCCACTTTAAAGCGGTGCTAACGAGTAGACCGTGCCGTGGAAAAGCGAAGCGAGCTAAGCCAGGCCGTACCGTACCAAGTGTTACCATGCAGTGGAAGAGCACTATTACTGTGCCAATGTAGTTTACAAACAGTGACGCAACTACCACATTCAAGCCCCAGAAAGTTAATAAAGACATCATTAAAGGGTTAATTCACCCAAAAATGAAAATTCTGTCAGTAATTACTCACCCTCATGTTGTTCCAACCATGTAAGACCTTCGTTCACCTTCGGAACATAATTTAGTATATTTTTGATGAAATCTGAGAGCTGTCTCACTCCTCCATAGGCTTTCAGAGGGAATGAAACTTGATGGCCCAGAATAGTAAGTAAAAACGTCATTTAAGGAGTCCAAATGACTACAGTGGCTCTGTATTAAGTCTATCATGCGACGAAAATACTTTTTGAGCGGAAAAAACAACAAAAATAACGACTTTATACCACTATTATTGTTGTTCAATTTGAGCCTCTGACGAGAGTTCGCGGGAGTGCCACGACGCATGCGCGAGAACTGAGATTACGGCGTTCTTCTTCTACTACTACTTGACTGGCTGCTCACTCTTTCGGTGTAGGGTTAATCTCAGTTCTCGCGCATGCGTCGTGGTACTCCCGCGAACTCTCGTCAGAGGCTCAAATTGAACAACAATAATAGTGGTATAAAGTCGTTATTTTTGTTGTTTTTTCCGCTCAAAAAGTATTTTCGTCGCATGATAGACTTAATACAGAGCCACTGTAGTCATTTGGACTCCTTAAATGACGTTTTTACTTACTATTCTGGGCCATCAAGTTTCATTCCCTCTGAAAGCCTATGGAGGAGTGAGACAGCTCTCAGATTTCATCAAAAATATACTAAATTATGTTCCGAAGATGAACGAATGTCTTACATGGTTGGAACAACATGAGGGTGAGTAATTACTGACAGAATTTTCATTTTTGGGTGAACTAACCCTTTAAAGTAACCCATGTGACTTCAGTGGTATAACCTCAATTTTATGAAGCAGCTTGAGTGCTTTGTTTGTGCAAAGAAATATACTTTAGCACTTTATTTACAAAATATTAATGTTTACTACCTTTCTGGGGCTTGAAAATGGTAGTTGCGTAGCTGTCAATGGCGGGACAGAAAGCTCTCAAGATTACATTAAAAATATCTTAATTTGTGTTCTGAAGATGAACGAAAGTCTTATGGGTTTGGAACGACATGAGGGTGAGTAACTGATGACAGAATTTACATTTTTGGGTGAACTATCCCTTTAAACAGCAGCTTGTACCTATTTGAGCTTCAATATTTGTGTGGCCTTTTGACTTGAATTGAATTCAGAGCCCTCTAAAGAAACATACTTTGCTAAAGGATGAGCATGTGTCTCTCACCCCGACTCTGTTCTGCGACGCCCTGCTGATGAGCGCTCGAACCCTCTCCACCTCCAGCGTGTGTCTGTGCGTCCGCTCTCTCTCCTGCAGGAGTGTGTCGTGTGTGTGCGCGAGGGCGAGCAGCTCAGAGCTGAGCTCTTCAGAGTGTGTGCGTTCTCTTTCATAAGCGCTGCTCAACGACAGGAAGTTGCTCTTTAGCACTGCGTACTCTTCGGCCAGGTCACGCTCATTACGCTCAATGACTTCTAAACGGGCCGATACTGCTGACACTTCCTGTCTGAGCCGGTCACGCTCTGTCTGAAGAGATGAGGCAGTTCCCTCCTGAGATAAAACCTGGGAAAGAGAGCATGAAATATAAATGCAGAGCTGCTGATTTATAGCTGACAAATTTTGTTTCATAATTGACAAATTTTGCAACATTGACAGTGGATATGCTTCCATCCAAATTTGGAATAAAGCATAAAATAAAGCACTGTTTCCATCCCATGTGTTCAAGAGAACAAAAACGTCACTTTCTGGATTTCTGTAATTACACAATTTTATTACACTATTTCTGTAATAAAAATGGAAGTTTTATGCAATCAGGGAAGCCACTGTGGCTCTTTTTTCATAAATCATCGTCAGATGCTTGGTATTTGGGAACGCAATCATCTGAGACACTTCTGGGAGGGAATTATACCCAACCATTTTGATGACAGACTTTGGCTCAGGCATTTCAAAATGATTAAAGGGTTAGTTCACCCAAAAATGAAAATTCTGTCATTAATTACTTACCCTCATGTCGTTCGACACCCGTAAGACCTCCGTTCATCTTCAGAACAGAAATGAAGATATTTTAGTTGAAATCTGATCCATTGGCTCAATGGCACGGTTCACTCTCAAGACCCTTAAAAGGTACTAAAGACGTCGTTACAAAGTCCATCTCACTACAGTGGTTCTAAAATAACTTATGAATCGGCGACAATAGTTTTTGTGCGCAAAAAAACCCTAAATAACGACTTATATAGTGATGACGATTTCAAAACACGGCCTCATGAAGCTTCGAAGCGTTATGAATCAGCGAGTCGAATCAGCAGTTTGAATCGCCAAATTTCAGCAGTTTGACGCGCGATCCGAATCATCATTCGGCTCATTGATTCATAACGCTTCGAAGCTTCATGAGGCCGTGTTTTGAAATTTATTTAGGGTTTTTTTGCGCACAAAAACTATTGTCGCCGATTCATAAAGTTATTTTAGAACCACTGTAGTGAGATAGAATTTGTAACGACATTTTTAGTACCTTTTAAGGGTCTTGAGAGTGTAAAGTGCCATTGAGCCAATGGAGGCCTTTCAGAGCCATCAGATTTCAACTAAAATATCTTCATTTCTGTTCCGAAGATGAACGGAGGTCTTACGGGTGTCGAACGACATGAGGGTAAGTAATTAATGACAGAATTTTCATTTTTGGGTGAACTAACCCTTTAACCAATATTTTTTGAGATGCTGTGCAATGTGATTGGTCCACTGGTTAGTCCAGTTATCCAATCACATCCTCTGTTGAGGCAAAGTCAAGTGTGCTTTTTGTTGCGCATCGAGGGATTTACTCTGTAAATGTGTTTTCATCACAGTTTATGTGCATGTCTTCTTATAGGATCAAAAAAAATGATCCACCTCAAATGCTTTTTTATGGGCATTTTTAGAGTTTATGCGCATCTTGGCATTTCCATCCAGCGTTTTTTTTAATGCAGTATCCCAAAATTCACATAAAAGAGTTATTAAGTTATTGATCTGAATCAATATTGAACTGACTTGGGCTGAATAGTGACTCTATTGTCGAATTGGTCTCATATGTGATGAAGTTTGCAGCACTGATTCTGTTATTTCCCAGTTTATTACTTTGAATCTGTATTGGATAAAGTGTTACATAAATAAAGGTGACTTGACTAAAGCCGCGTTTCCACCGCGGGAACTTTCCCCAGGAACTAGGGACTTTGGGGAACATGCTGATTGGTTGAGCTCACCCAGCATTTTATTTCAACGTATAAGTCAGTTGCGGTGTGTGCAGTAAGAGTCGTTTGCTATTCGAATCAACAATGAACTTTAAAAAATACGACTGATGGACTGACGACGAGGTTAAGTGTATTTGCGACTCGGTGGGTTCAGGAAAGTCGCGTGCAGTCCTACGTCACCGGACTAATCCTCACGGTACTTCAGACCGCGATGGAAACACAGACAGCAACAGGTCTGGGGGGAAAAAAGTTCCTGGGACAAATTGTTCCCGGGTAATTTCAGTGGAAACAGGGCTTATTTTAGCTGGCCATTGATCATGAGTGTGTGCTGCACTTACCATGTTTTTCACATCGAAGATCTCCGCTTCATACCGCTCTCTCATTTTATTGGCCTCAATCTGCACATCAACAAGGTCTTTTGAGATCTGAAACACATGACGCATGAAATATCAGGGAAATCCTGAGTGCAGCATTTTCATGAGCAGATCCTATATTTCTTCAGTTCTTACCTTCAGTTTGTCTTCCTCACACTGGACTAATCTGACCGACAGGTCGCTCTTTGATGCAGCCTGCAGGCCCAGTTTGTTCTGGGCCGAGTCAAGCTTATTAAACAGCACCTCATTTCGTTCCCGCAGCTGTACCTGTATAGTACATGAATCAATGCAGTTAAAGGATTTGTTCACTTTAAAGTTAAAATTACTCACCCTCAAGACTTTTGGTGAACTCCCTCTTTCTGGTGAACACAATCAGAGTTATATTAATAAATATCCTGACGCTTCCAAGCTTTATAATGGCAGTGAATGGGGCTCAAGAGTTTGAATCTCTAAAAGGTGCATCCATCCATCATATAACTGCTCCACACGGCTCCAGGGGTTAATTAAGGCCTTCTGAAGCGAAACGATGCGTTTGTGACTTTATGTGAGAAAAATATCCATATTTAAAGTTTTAAAAAAGTAAAATATCTAGCTTTTGCCATACTGCCTTCCGTATTCAACTTAAGACAAAAACGTTACTGACATGTCGTATGATGACGGACGTAGCGCAAGCGGTTTGAACTTTCTGCGCAAGCTGAATGCAGAAGGCGGTCCGCCCGGAAGCTAGATATTTTACTTTATAAAGTTTTAAGTATGGATATTTTTTCTTACACAAACAGAAGGCCTTTATTAACCCCTGGAGCCGTGTGGAGCAGTTATATGATGGAGGGATGCACCTTTTAGAGATTCAAACTCTTGAGCCCCATTCACTGCCATTATAAAGCTTGGAAGAGACAGGACATTTATTAATATCACTCTGATTGTGTTCATCAGAAAGAAGAAAGCCATATACACCTAGGATGTCTTGAGGGTGAGTAAATCATGGGCTAATTTTCATTTTAAAGTGAACTAATCATTTAACACTAATCAACAATCAGCATGCTATGGTTTAGTGCAGAAGGTTTAAACCATACATTACAATTAGGGGTCAATAAGATTTTTGTAAAGTGTAATTGATTCCTGTGATCAAAGCTGAATTTTCAGCATCATTACTCCAGTCTTCAGTGTCACATGATCCTTCAGAAATCATTCTAATATGATTATTATTATCAATGTTGAAAAAACAGCATTGAAATTGGAACATAATATAGAAATGTCTTTATTGTGACTTTTGACCAAATATATATAATCATTCTCACTGACCCCTGATTAAAACACAGTGCTTATAGTGCACTATAATACTAATTCCTTTATATGACAAGAAAATACCTTACATTTTCTTCAGTCAGAGAGCGAATTTGCTCCTGCAGTTCGTTGATTGAGCTCTGTTTATTCGTCGAGTCCATGTTCTGCAGCTGTCAGAGGTGTGTTATGTCTGGTTTCTATAAACACGAGTCTCCATGGGCGGTTATAATGATCTTCACCCTCAGAGAAACAGCAAACTGTGAAAGGGAGCTCCAGCTGACGTGTGAATCACATTAATGATTCTTTCGGATAATTCAGTTGAATCGTCAGACTGTTGCTAAATGATTCAAATTCCGTTTATTTCAATCAAAATTCGCTACTATTCCATAAACATGTAAAATATACCAAAAGTAGATTTAATATATGAATTAAATAGTAAACACTGAGTAATAAAATATAGTGACATATTAGCTCGTTAGCATAAGAATCATTAACATAACGTCTCGGCACATATTGTTGGAGAAGCAGAATAACGTTAGTCAAATCAGACCCGGTGCATACTGTGTTTGTTTTGGAAACAGTTTTGCTGAATTGTTCCTTCTGTTTGGTAAATGTAAGATGAATCAATGACCCTTGTGAAAGCTCAAAACCTCTTTGTCCTTTACAATGGAAAAGGGTTGTAAATCCAGCATGTTCCGTTTGCCTGAAGGCCTATTGTTCAACTGAATCGTGATCAATTTGCCTGATACGGGATAAACTGACACAACTTGAATTTTTATTTTATTTTATTCTGTATATTTACCTTGTTATATGTCAGCGAATTGTCATAGCAATGTTGGGTAACGTTACTGACTCTTTGAATCTATTAACCGAACAGATTAATTTAAATCAAATTTGGTAAAGTTAAACAGAACTCCGACCAAAGGCTTTGACTCCAACAGAGGGAAAAATCATTGTCCAGTTTTACGGTTAAATACCATAATTTTAACACATTTATTAAAACTAGAAATTAAAAATCGTTCTTTCAAAATAGTTTCTGCAACGAATAACTTACAATAAAGCCCGTTATTAATAAAACGTATTCAAAATAAATAAATAAAAAATAACGTAAACTGAATCACTTTTGGGAAAAAGAAAGAACCGACTCGCTGAAAAGAATCGGACTTGCACGCAATGATTCGGGAAAATGGAAATCTGATCAGGATAGGATTTGGAAAAATGCCATACCACCACAACCGTTGCCGTTCAATCTCAGTAAACTTGAGAACGAACGTCCTAGAAGTTGGTCGACCGTTACCGGTTAGTAGTTCATATTGTAACTGGCAGGATTGGAAGATGAGCCAACCACCGACGAGCAGGCCAGGAGCACGGCTGTTTGTCCAGAAGTCAACCGTCGTCAACGAGGAACAAAATCTATCCTCACGGTTTTCTTGTTACTACTTCAACTCACCATGTTCTTCATCTTCCACAAAATTAACAAAATAGAGACTTGTTGTAATTCACTCAAAAAAGCAATATAATTAAGTAAACATGTAGAAAATTTATTAAAATGTATACAAGATATATGATACAAAGGTAGCAGAACAAGTCTGGTTATTAAATAATTTGTAAATTGTACAAAATGACTTAAATATAGCGGTCCCACTGGATTGTTGGTCAAAAGGCCACACACACACACTCACACACCACATACATAAGTGCATTCTGGGCATTCGCAAACAAGCTACTCTACTTAAGGCAACCTGCAAAGTCACACATCAACTATCAAAGACGTCCCATTTACTGACAGTCCCATAGAAATATGGCACGTTTTAAAAAAAAAAAAATGGGGCAGCGAACCAAGACTCAGACAGGCAGACTTCTGTAGGCTAGCCATGTGTTTTTTGTATTGAGAAATGTGTGTGATTATCTGCAGGTATCTTGAAGACCACCCTTCAAAGCAAGTCGTTTTCTCAATGATTGATGTTCTCATCTTCCTCCACCTCTTCATCATCCTCGGCAGTATGGGTATTTGTATTTCCGTAGACCAGGCGGATTCCAGCAGCGTTTTGTAGAGCCTCCAGACTGGGTTGACTCACATATAAGCTCACGTTTATGTTGGGACGTGTTGATCTCAATTCCTCTACTTTACTCCATGCCTAATAATACACATAAAAAAGACATAAAACATAATAAAACACACAATTATATAACTGGAAATGAATTTTAAAGAAATTAGTTTGCCGAAAATTAAAATACACTGCCCCTTATTTCATTCCAAATCCAGTTATTATTTTCTGTGGAAGACAAAATAGTTCATAATGACCACATTAAGCTTGAAAAAGCACTATGATATTACTACGCACAACCTGTATTTGTAACTTGAATGTGCATGGCTTCCGGTGTAATGCACTTCTATTATGCAGCTTGATATTGAAGACTAGTATTTGATTACATTACTTTAATTTATTATCATATAAATAAGTACTGGCTTGTAGCACAAATCGTTTGACCATTGACTCCACTTTTTGTTGTACAGGGTTCGTACAGATACTGTAAAATTAAATTACAGGACTTTTCAAGCACTACTTTTTTGGTTTTCAAGGACTACAATTAGAGATCTCACTTATCAAATCATATCTTTATTATCTTTCAAATCGTAGATTATAGATCAATAAAAATGAACTAATAAAACAAAATGGTACAAATAAAGTGCAGCAACCATTGAAAGGATACTATGACAAAGATAACGCTTTCCTTATTCAAACTGATTTTTCCCTCATGAATATATGATTGACCTGAAGAATGAAAGTTGGATATTTATATGAACAATATTCACACTCATAGCCATGCAAAATTGCTCTATATCTATATTAGCATGAACTGACTGTTTTATCAATGAAATTAAACACTAATTTCACATATATAATTCATATATATTTCAATAATTCAAGCACTTTATAAGTACCTTTTCTTACCTTTCAAGGGTTTTCCAGGACTTACATTTCAAAAAGTCAAATTCAAGAACTTCAAGCACTTTAAGCACCTCTTACGAACCTTGATTGTAGTTATTTACCTATAGTGGCTAATTAATCGGAATTAATCTTGCACGTTCACAGAAAATAGCTTAAAAATATGATGGATAGCATGGATGTTTAACTTGCGCCTTTAAAGGAACACACCGACTTTTTGGGACTTTAGCTTATTCACCGTATCCCCCAGAGTTAGATAAGTCCATACATACCATTCTCATCTCCGTGCCATAACTCTGTCTGACACACCCACCGTTAGCCTAGCTTAGCACAAAGACTGGCGGTAAATGGCTCCAGCTAGCCTACTGCTCAATAAGTGACAAAATAACGGCTATATATATATATATATATATATATATATATATATATACATTTTGGCGTTATTTTTTCACTTATTGTGCAGTAGGCTAGCTGGGACCGTTTACCTGGAGCAATTTATCTCCAGTTTTTGTGCTAAGCTAGGCTAGCGGTGGGTGTACACAATGTAACTATACACATTCCAACATGTAAATAGGAAAATGTTGGCGTTATTTTGTCACTTATTGAGCAGTAGGCTAGCTGGAGCCGGTCCAGTCTTTGTGCTAAGCTAGGCTAGCAGTGGGTGCGTCAGACAGAGTTATGGCACGGAGATGAGAATAGCATGTATGGATTTATCTAACTCTGGGGGATACAGTGAATAAGCCAAAGTCCCAAAAAGTCGGTGTGTTCCTTTAAAGGGGTTCACACGAAAAAGCAAAGTTTGCACTAAAAATGATTAATGTGAAAGCGGTCATGCCCTGCAGGAGCTGATCTGAGTTTGGTTGAAGTGGAGCTGTGGAGTGTTTTGCATGAATATGAAAGCAACTCAAACTTGGATCCGCACTTGTTCAGGAAGTAAAACGTGCATGCTTTTAAGCTGATGATGACGTCATTAGTTCAATGAAACGCATGTAGGGGATGACAGTGGTGAAGATGTACCTTAGATATGAGTGAGAGTGAACGTGCAGTGTAATCGTGCAAATTGAGTGCAATAAAAGCAGCAAAATGAATGCCTCGCTATGAGCCGACTCCTCAAAAGAGACCATTTGTAAGCAGCAAAAAGCCTTCATGTGTAAAGAACATGTTTGTAATGATGCAAGATGAACACAAATGCACCCAGTTCTGATAGGATCAACTAGACCAATGCTACTAGAGCACACTTGGATTCGGAGCACAGCAAACATCTCCAGTGTGAAATCCCCCTAAAACACAAAATGCCATGAAGCTCAATGTTAAAATACCTGCTGGAAGTTGCCGTGATGGCAGTAGTATTCCACCAGGAACCCATACACATCTCCAACACGCACCGCAGGGTCCAGATCCTTCTCTTCCAGCAGAGACTCGCACACACGCACCGCTTCTACTGGATCCTCTTCATGCATCCTTGACACACACACACAAATACGTTTGCAAATGCACGCACAGGTGTGGAAAGAATGGACAAATGAAATGCCTGTATTTCATCGGTACCTGCGTGCCTGAATGAATCTCTTGATGAGTCCGAGTCTGTGTGTCAGTATGAGGAGTCTGCTGTCAGTCTCGTCTCCATTGCGACCCTTTGCTTTAGTCAGACACTTGCACGCCTCCGTCAGAGCTCCATATGCCTTCTCATAATTCTGGAAATCATCAATTTCCACCTGCGAACAAACACCACAAATAATACACCACTGCATTTAAAGGGATAGTTCACCCAAAAATGAAAATTAGCCCATGATTTACTCGCCCTCAAGTCATCCTAGCTGTATATGACTTTCTCCTTTCAGACGAACACAATCAGAGTTATATTAAAAATGTCCTGACTCTTCCAAACTTTATAATGGCAGTGAATGGTTGGTTCATTTATGAAGTCCATAAAAGGTGCATGTATCCATCATATAACTGCTCCACACGGCTCCGGGGGGTTAATAAAGGCCTTCTGAAGCGATGCGTTTGTGTAAGAAAAATATCCATATTTAAAACTTTACAAACTGTAATGCCTATCTTCCGCTAACTGTCATACACGCGTTCACGAGAGACTGGCGTTCCAGCGTATGACGTAGGACGCTCCAGTGAGAATATGCTAGTTCTCACCAGAAGCAAGTTTTGTTTTGCTCTATCTTCTGCGCTTATGCATCCGCCACCGGAAATTACGCTACACCTGATGTCCTATACCTAAAAAAGTATCGATATTCGATACCATTTCCGATACCCCGGGGGAAAAAAACGCTTATATGCTGTCAAATCGATATTTTTAATATAATTTAGTTTTTTGTCCATCTATTGAAAGTCTAGGCAATGAAAAATTTCTTCTGAAGCGATCACTTTATATGATAAAGCTTTTAAGCTTTTTCTCATATATAAACGTTGATCAATTACCATTACAATTATCTCACAAATATTTGCTAACTAATTTTGTTGCAATAGCTTACATACAGCACAAGGAAGCTTGATTTCAAATTGAATTTAAAAAGACAAGTAAACAGTGATAAAATAAGAACAAATAAAAAAATTACAAACAATAGCACAAATAAATTAGACTGTAGGTCTAACAGTATTCAGGTAAGAAACTGAATTTAAAAACAAAACAAATTAATCAAATTTAAAATAACATTGGATAATCTTTATTATAAAAAATGTAATACAGATGAATCCATTAGAGTTACACAGTCAAGAGCAGCAAGTGATCGTTTGTCTTTTTGTAGTTTGAATAACAAATAACTGCTGTCCCTTTAAGACCTGACACACGCATGGATCCCAAACACGGTTCCTGCTACACATTCTTCCTGAACTGTTTACGACTGTGTTTATGTTAATACTCACCAAGATGGGCATTGAGAAATTTTTCGAGCGTATTTGACCATTAATTAGCTGGAAAAAGGGGCTCATGTTTGCACTTGTATGTCAGAGGCGGCTTTATTACGGTATGTGTGTGCGCGCTTCAGATGCGAGCAGATGAGTAGATGTGCAATCCCGCGCGAAATTCAGATCGGTCACACCCACACTAAGACGCTGTCCATGTTCAGAGGGTTAACCGGACTGAATGAGAGGAGGCGGGTGCGTGTCAACTCGTTGGAAGAGCCAGGACATTTTTTATATAACTCTGATTTTATTCGTCTGAAAGAAGAATGTCATACAGCTGACTCGAGGGCGAGTAAATCATGGGCTAATACAAATTTTTGGGTGAACTATCCCTTTAAGTTGTTTCAAACCTGTATGAATTTCTTCTGCTGAACACAAAATAAGATATTTTGAAAAATGTTGATAACCAAACAGTTGATTGGCACCATTGACTATTTTTTTCCCATACTATGGAAGTCAATAGTGCCCATCAAAAGTTTGCCATCAACTGAACTGTTTCATACAGGTTTGGAGCAACTTGAGGGTGAGTAAATGATGAACTACTGTATTTGGGTGAACTATCCCTTTAAGAATAAAGAATCGTCAGTTTTGACAGTACCTCAGCACAGGCCTCATAAAAGCCAGCGAGCAGGTCGAGTGCGCGTCCTTTAGTGTAGAAGCCGATGATGTTCTTCATGATCTCCGGGTCGTTCCTCCAGTCCAGAGACTGCAGGTAGTTGGCTGCCATTATGTAAATTTCTTTCTGTCTGGAAACACCTGCGAAAAACACTATTTTCTCTGTATCACCCGATTTCAATAGTGCTCGCATCGCCTGTCAAAGACAAGAACAGGAAGAGAAAAGAGAAGCTTGATAAATTTGCTTTTAGAAGAGGCAGGTGAAAACCTATTTCAGGCTGAGAGAAGATATAAATAGACATGAAATAAAAACAAGATATAAATGGATATCGATATAAACAAGAAAATAAATAGCTGGTGAAAATGCATCAAAAAAACACTTGGTGCTGATATTTTTATTTATATGACCAAAAATTGTGATGGAATTTTGATATAGCATTTAATGTAAATCAATTTGATTTTTATATATTTTTTTGCATAAAATGCATTTAAATATTTTTTTGCACTAGTCATTCAAAAACTCTCAATATGCCTTATCAAGAAGATTGTATTTAAATGCAAGTGATGATTTTTAAATGAAAAGTGATGTGAAATTAAATAAGAAACATGAAACTAGCACAGTGTAGGAAATCGATGGGAAATAGGTTGATTCTATTATTTAGCATCATTATATACAATTATTTGACTGCAGAATGCCGTGATTGACCAATCAGAATCGTGTATTCCACAGAGCCATGCCATAAGATGATGCAAAATGACAGATGTTTTGAATGATGATGATTGAATCAGCTGTTGATTTGAGCAGAAGTCAAACCTTGATCTTGTTTCCAGCTTGTGTGTATTTCTTAGTCGCTAGGTGGTAGTTGCCCTGCCGCATGCAGCAGTCTGCGATTTTCTCCAGCAGCTCCTTTCGCCCGGCCTCAGACAGATGGGACGAGTCTTTTGGCACCGTCAAACTTTCAGCCAGATCTTCTGTGATGGTCAAACTCTGGTCCAAACACAACTGGAGCGCCTCATGGTACTGCACCAATTCATTTGCATACAGTTAGAAAACACTCTGCTGTGATTCCCACAATTAAAAGGGTTCTGTTTGCATGCATACATGTTATGAATATGACTGAACGTATGACAGTGTGTGCTTGGTGTTCACCTTTTTGGCAGCCACCAGCAATTCCACGGCTTTCTGGTACTGAGCATGTTTTATGAAGAAATCTGAGCAGCGTGCTAGTAAGGCAGGGTCGCTGGTCTCATTCAGGTCCTCTGCGATTAGCTGCAGAGCTCCAAACTGCTCTGTGGCAAAAGCTAGTTCTAAGGCCTTAGAGACATGACCTGCCTGGAAAGGTGGAATGGACATGTGTTATACAAGTGATCAGCACCACCTAGTGGTAAAGTTTGACACAACGCGTATCTGAATGTAAAATCACACCCCATAGTGAGAATGTTTGGAAGTACCTTATGATAAAGCATAACAGCTCGGTCCATGTGCGTTCCTTTCTCTTCATAATACATGGCCGTGTCCATCATGTCTTCTGGATTGCTAAGCAGCGCCAGATTCATGAGTTGCTCGTCCAAGTTATTCTCTTTACACAGTCGGATGGCGTTGTTATAGGCTTGTGCTCGGGTGTAGAAGTGCACCGACTGGCTGATTTCATCCTGTCCCTCGTACTGCCGTGCAACATGATAAGATGCTGCTCTGTTCCCCGTCTCATTGGCTATCTCACTCGCCTTAGAAATATACAAGATCAACATGAGGCATTCGATACATCAGGGAAACTTCAAATCATATTCATTAAACATACCTTCTGAATGTTTCCTAGATAGCAGTGCACACGCACTTGAGACAGGTAGTCCTGAGCGAAGGCGTAGTAATGCAGTGCGGCCTCCATGTCTGATTGGCTCTCCAGATAATGACCCCACCACTTGTACAGATCCCTGTCCAATCACACACCAGACAACGGACAGTGGGAATATCAAAGCCATGTCAGACCGCAGGGGCCATGATCAATGAATCATCTCTGCATACGAACTCACTTGTCTTTCATTTTATTGATGTAGATCTCCAGTGAAACATTGTCCTCCATCAGCATTCTCGGGACTTCAAACCGATGCGTGTCTGACTTCTCAAAACTATTGAATAGGAAAGAAAAAAGTAACAGACCTATCTGAGCAATAAATCATGATTTCTGAAGGATCATGTGACACTGAAGACTGGAGTAATGATGCTGAAAATTGATGATTGGTAGTGTATGGTACTTTCTGATTTAGGGTGTGTTCCCACTTGGCATGTTTGGTTGGATTAAAACGACCCTTGGTGCGATTGCTCTGTTAGTGCGGTTCATTTGAACATGTGTGAACGCTGCCATCTGAACCCTGGAGCGCACCAAACAAACAGACGAGACCGCTGAAAAGATGCGTCTCGGTCCGCTCCCAAACGAACTCTGGTGCAGTTCGACTGAAATATGAACGCAACACGGACCAAAAGCATGTAAACGAACCAAAAACAGGACATGATGTCACAAGATGCAACTCTAAAAGGACAGAATGCTCAAGCACACCTGTTTTTTTCTCGTCACAGTTGCGATGTTGCCCATCACATTTCAGTACAGGCATCAGAACCGCGTCTCCTCAGCAGATCTTGGTTTATGTGTGTGATGGAGGGATTCCTGTCCCTTTTTTGACTCCTTTACACATTTTATAAGCTCTTCGTGAGTTCAAAACACCATCATATGTAGCTACGCACATACAACGAGCGCATTAAGCCCAGCACACAGCATTGCTTTGGATGTTTGGTAAGTTCAGTCACGAAATATACGTCATAAAAGCCGACCAATCAGGTTGTGAACATATCCCTATGCCTTTAGGTTCGGTATCTTCAGGTTTGGGTTAAAATGCCAGTGTGAACGCTAAGCGGCCCGGGATTAAATTAAAATTTTTGGTCCAGACCAAGCGAACCGAAGTGTGAACACACTCTTAATAAAGAAGATATAAAATATGAATTTCGCACAGTAGAGGAGAAATCAAATCCCTTTGTGACCTCAGTGTGCATCTCAGCAGTGACTGTGTGTGAACGTGACACTCACTACACCAGCGCCAGGTTCTTGTCCCCCATGGCCTCCAGGTGTTTGGCGTAGCTGTAGTATGTGGTCCGGAGGTGAATGCGGTCGTGCGTTTCTGCCGTCTCTACCGCCTGCTGCCACTGACCTGCCGCCTGATAAAACTTATTCAGTAAATCAAACCTCCCGCATGACTTATACAAACGCTCTGCATCCTCCTGTGAAAAAAGAGAAAGAGAGAGATGCTGCGATAAACCCAAATGTTTAAATCCAAATGTTTAGTTCTTGTTATTGTTCTGAATGAGACAGAGAGGCTCCAAGTGCACTAGGTTTATTTAGATAACGTTGTGTTTGTGTGATTTAAACACAACATGAAACGTCATTTGCAATGAGTTCAGCTTCCATTATGCACATACCTCAGTGTGAAACATACACTAACATAAATCAGCAGAAAAGTTGTTTCAGATGTGGAGAAAGTTATTAGATATTAGATTCAAGATTAGGATAACAAACTTTCCTTTCTTTAATAATGATGATGCATACTACTGAATGTGCACAATGAGAAGGGGAACATTTATTAGGTTAGCAAAAAAGGTCAAGCTATGTCAATTTTGCGTGTCTTACCAGCATGCCCAGCTGTGTAGCCAGTACGGCCACTTGCGCCTCCAACTCCGGTTCTTTTTCAGCGTCCCTGAGAGCACGAGCAGCCCTTGCATTACCCATGTTCCCCAGACACACGCGCGCCACATCCAGACGACGACTCTTCACACACATCCGCGCCATGTTCTCCCACACCGCCTCACTGGAGATTCAATCATATACACACAACATGCACACATTTAACATTAATGTGTATGCGTTTGGTGCTTTTATCCAAAAAGTGACATTGCATTGAAGGTAAACATTTTATCAGTTCATGCATTCCCTGGGAATCAATCTGGTTACACTTTATTTTAAGGTGACGTAGTTACATTGTACTTGCTCAAATACACTCACCTAAAGGATTATTAGGAACACCATACTAATACTGTGTTTGACCCCCTTTCGCCTTCAGAACTGCCTTAATTCTACGTGGCATTGATTCAACAAGGTGCTGAAAGCATTCTTTAGAAATGTTGGCCCATATTGATAGGAGAGCATCTTGCAGTTGATGGAGATTTGTGGGATGCACATCCAGGGCACGAAGCTCCCGTTCCACCACATCCCAAAGATGCTCTATTGGGTTGAGATCTGGTGACTGCGGGGGTCATTTTAGTTCAGTGAACTCATTGTCATGTTCAAGAAACCAATTTGAAATGATTCGAGCTTTGTGACGGTGCATTATCCTGCTGGAAGTAGCCATCAGAGGATGGGGACATGGTGGTCATAAAGGGATGGACATGGTCAGAAACAATGCTCAGGTAGGCCGTGGCATTTAAACGATGCCCAATTGGCACTAAGGGGCCTAAAGTGTGCCAAGAAAACATCCCCCACACCATTACACCACCACCACCAGCCTGCACAGTGGTAACAAGGCATGATGGATCCATGTTCTCATTCTGTTTACGCCAAATTCTGACTCTACCATCTGAATGTCTCAACAGAAATCGAGACTCATCAGACCAGGCAACATTTTTCCAGTCTTCAACTGTCCAATTTTGGTGAGCTTGTGCAAATTGTAGCCTCTTTTTCCTATTTGTAGTGGAGATGAGTGGTACCCGGTGGGGTCTTCTGCTGTTGTAGCCCATCCGCCCCAAGGTTGTGCGTGTTGTGGCTTCACCAATGCTTTGCTGCATACCTCGGTTGTAACGAGTGGTTATTTCAGTCAAAGTTGCTCTTCTATCAGCTTGAATCAGTCGGCCCATTCTCCTCTGACCTCTAGCATCAACAAGGCATTTTCGCCCACAGGACTGCCGCATACTGGATGTTTTTCCCTTTTCACACCATTCTTTGTAAACCCTAGAAATGGTTGTGAGTGAAAATCCCAGTAACTGAGCAGATTGTGAAATACTCAGACCGGCCCGCCTGGCACCAACAATCATGCCACGCTCAAAATTGCTTAAATCACCTTTCTTTCCCATTCTGACATTCAGTTTGGAGTTCAGGAGACTGTCTTGACCAGGACCACACCCCTAAATGCATTGAAGCAACTGCCATGTGATTGGTTGATAATTGCATTAATGAGCAGGTGTTTGAACAGCTGTTCCTAATAATCCTTGAGGTGAGTGTATATACTGAGTAATATTAATTAACTAATGGTTTGGTTTAGCGTTAGTTACTTGTAATTATGCGTGATGCACTTTCTCTCATTCATAGTAATATAAGTGACCATCTTTGTATATCTAAAGTCTTTGGTGTAGATCAGGGGTCTCCAAACCCGGTCCTGGAGGGCCACTGTCCTGTAGAGTTTAGCTCCAACTCCAAATAAACACACCTGAACCAGCTAATCATTGTCTTGCTAGGCCCAAGTAAGACACTGATTAGCTGGTTTAGGTGTGTTTTATCAGGGTTGGAACTAAACTCTGCAGGACAGTGGTCCTCCAGGACCGGGTTTGGAGGCCCCTGGTGTAGATTATGAATAAATGAACAAGCGATTTTCAAACATTCAGATCTCTTTTTTTTATTAACATGTTAAGGCCTTTTTACAGCTGGTATTAAGATGCGTTTTGGTCGATCGGATCACAAGTAGGCGAGGGAGACATATTCCTGTTTCTTTTGTCCACTTTCAACCACTTCTGTCCTGATTTCTACGAGGGGGGAATCTATGTATGTATGTTTTTTTTTTCTCATGATCTTTCGGTCTAATCGCTCACGTGGTTTACATACAAACATGACCAGAGACGACTGAAAAACATCAGCTTTCATTTCTGCTCTGACAGCCGCAAGACCAGCCGAACGCTGTGAGTGTGTTAGAAATCAGGAATGGTGAGAGAACATTGTGTTTGGTACATTTTTCGTCTTCAAATCAAACTTGTGTCTCCGACCGTCAAAGTTTAAATCCTGTCTTGCTAGCGCGCTTCCCATAATGTTTAGGTGGAGAGTCTTTTGTGGCTGTTCAAACACATTCAACCACATGAGCGTTTACACTACTAAAGCAATCCGGTCGAATGTGTTTTCGACTACTGTTACGAGCTCCTGCTCTTTCTCTTGTTTTCTCTTTTCTTTCTGAGTATAGTTGCCAATTGGATGGGGGCGGAGTCAGATTATTCCTAACACCTGCGGCCTCTGCCTATTTAAGAGCTGCTGGTGGCACTTCAGTTTTGGCCTGCCTGAAGAAACCAGTTGTTTGTGGTTTTTTCTTTTCTTTTGTACAGGATGGTGAGTTTTGTTTGTTTAGTTATATTAGAATAGAGGGAAAGCATAGGTAAGTAAGCTGACCCGGAAGATTCTTTTGTGTTTATCGGGAGTTAGGAAAGCATGAGTTGTAGTTTAGATTAGTTAGCTCACCAGTCCTTATTTTAAGTTTGTATGTTTTATATCTTTGTTTGTTTTTGTTACTTTCTGTTGCCAGTTAATTTGATCTTTTTATTGCCCTTTGTTTTGCTACTTCCTGAATGGCTCTTTATAGCCCCGTTTCCACCGAAATTACCCAAAACTACCACCGCGGGAACTTTCCCCAGGAACTAGGGACTTTGGGGTGGTACTTAGTGTGTTTCAACCCCAGGAACTGGGGTCTAAATAAAGTTACGGGTAAAAATCTCCCCCTCAAAACGGCCCTGCTCGCGAGGTAGTACTTTTTCAAAGTTCAGGAACTTTCGGGGGTGGGACTTGGGCGCTGTACATGCTGATTGGTTGAGTTCATGCAGCGTTTTATTTCAACCTAAAAGCCCAAAAGTCGCAGTCCTATGTCACCGGACTAATCTTCGTGGTACTTTAGACCGCGATGGAAACACAGACAGCAGCAGGTCTGGGGGAAAAAAAGAGTTCCTGGGACAAATTGTTCCAGGTAATTTTGGGGGAAACGGGGCTTATGTTGGTCCCTATTTTGGGTCGTGACAACTACCTCTGGAAGTGGTCGAGAATGGACAAGCTCGAATCGCTTTAGACCCCATTTACACCTGTATTTAGCTTCGTCAACTTGTGATCCATTCGACCAAAGCGCATCTTAAAGGGAATGAACATTCTGTCATCATTTACTCACCCTTAAGTTCTTCCAAACCTGTATACATTTCTTTGTTCTGCTGAACACAAAGGAAGATATTTTGAAGAAAGTTTGTAACCAGTCCACTTTGGGGCATCATTGACTTCCATAACAGGGAAAAAAAAGTAAATGAGGACAGAATTTTCCTTTTTTGGGTGAACTAGCCCTTTAATACCAGTTGTAAAGAGGCCTAAGATCAGCACTGTTTTAAAGTGTGGATTACATGCACTGAAACATAACATAAAGCACCAAATCGGCCTTAAAAGGGTGTGAGGATGTGTTAAAGAAATTCACACAGGTTTTTTTTCTCTTCGGCACTCAGCAGCTGCACTTTGAGCATTTCTGCAGTTTCTCCTTTCGTTCCACCTCATGAGCGAACCGTTCCAGCTATGCATGGAATGACCCCATCAACACCCAACACTCTCTCTCCCACATTCCCTCTCTCCCACTCGCTTGGCCCTTGGTGCCCTCCCTTATATTTTCATTCAGCCCCATCTGGTCTTTATTTATCCAAAATCCCCCTGTTCTCTCGTCTTTTTCGCCATGTTCGGCTTTAGTAGATACAGATGTGGGCTGTTTATTAGAGTTAAGCAACAGGAAATTCCCTGAATCTTTGGGGGCCCAGAACTGAGCAAAAAACAACAGAAAAGTAGAAAGAGAAGCAAATCCAACCAGAATGATTTATGATTCTCCCTAAACGCGTGGAAATTAAGTACATTTTTACATTGTTCTGGGTGTGTGGCTTCTTCAAATGTACATCAGTTGGATTTTTTCACTTGGCCCAGCAGGTGAAAATGGTTCATTATCTCTCCTCAACAACACACGATTTGAGGAATCATTCATGTCTGGAGCACAAACGCTGCATGGCGATGCACAAGCCAGTCTTTAATACTTAGCGCAACAGGTAAATTTGACTAAGTACATGAGATTAATAACCAGCTCACTGAGTCAAAGAGAGAAAGAGGACGGTGTTGCATTCTGTTCTGTCTGTTTTCCTTCCAGGAAACACATCCTGTAGCTGGAGTAACGTGTTTGTCACCGAAAGAAAAAGAGAGAGAGAGAGAGAGAGAGAGAGAGAGAGAGAGAGATGTATTCCCAAGTACTCCCTACCCTCCCAGTTATTCTGAGCTTTTCAGGGATGAAGCACACACGCTCACACGTGAACATGGGAAACTGGTCAGGACGAGTAATCTGAGATAAACGAGCGAGAAAGAGTGTGGGAAAGAACAAAAAGCAAAGAGACCGCATCACGCAGGCATTCCTCAGCGTTCCCAGCAGGGAGACGTGGAGAAAAAACGACCCAGCACACATCTGCAGGAGAAAGGGGGAGGAACAGACAGGCGGCGAGACCTCAGAGCCGCAGACAGAGAAAGGACGACGCTTTAGGAGCGATTTAAAGAAAGCGTGCTTGTTTATGTGATGGCCTTGGAGGTCCAGCGTCCAGCCCTACGAGCAGCAACGGCCCCTGACTCTGAGGAAGAGGGCTAGAGACTCCCGTCGCCCCCACGACCCTCAAGACACAAGAATGAGTGGCGATGTCCTCTAGCTAACCTCTTACAGCGTTCATGCCGCTCTGCGTTTAGCGTGCACGTGTACCCGTGGACGTTTCAGGTATTCGAGGGGCGTATGGCCGTTCGCAGGCTGGTGGCGGTGGCGGCGGCGGTGGCGCTGCTTTCTCTGGTGCTCAACAACGTGGCGACATTCAGCTCCAACTGGGTGCTACAGGTGCTGGAGGACGGACGGAGGCGAAGCGTTGGGCTCTGGAGAACATGTGCGCACGAGGACACGCACACTCACGAGCCCACACCCTGCCAGAGACTCAGCTGGGGATCGGAGTTCGCGGGGTACCAGGAGTCACGCAGCACTGTCAGACGTGAGTCTCCATGATACAGCTACAGCGTTTGCAACTGAGTGGAAGGGAATAGACGTTAGTGCAACCTCTGCAGCTCAACAGATTTCTGCACATTTTAATGCACTGATACCCTTTATGTTACTAAATTTTACAGAAAATATATATATTAATATTATAATTTTGAACAGATCATGAACATTCAATTAGAAATGTTACTAAACATCAATCAATATACTTAATATATGTAATTTCATTGCCAAGCATGATCCAAAATTAATGTCTTATTAAAAGACATTAAATACTGAATAATTTTTTTTAAATGTGATTAACAAGTACATAATGTTTAGTAGATAATTTGTGAATACATTAAAGTATATACAAAATGTCATAAATATATTTCATATCATCAATTTAGGATTGACTAATATAATGTTTCATAGAATGTTACAATAAAATAACTTGTAGTAATTCATATATATATATATATATATATATATAATAGATCATTAAATAAATGAAATTAGCAGGAATCTGTTTTAGCTTTAGATCACTGTAGAGGCTGAAAACCAACAAAATTGATATATATATATATATATTAGGGCTGTCAAAAGATTAATCGCGATTAATCGCATCCAAAATAAAAGTTTGTGTTTACATAATATATGTGTGTACTCTGTTAATTATTATTTATATATAAATACACACACAAGCATGTATATATTAAAGAAAAAAATATTATTTTTATATATAAAACATTTATATTTATATATATTATAGATTATATAAATGTATATACAGTATATACATGCAAATATTTCTTAAATATATACATGAATGTGTGTGTATTTATATATAAATAATAATTAACAGAGTACACACACATATATTATGTAAACACAAACTTTTATTTTGGATGCGATTAATCGCGATTAATTTTTTGACAGCCCTAATATATATATAGCAGGAATCTGTTTTAGCTTAAGATCACTGTAGAGGCTGAAAAAAACCAACAAAATTTGCCGAAAAAGTGTTCACATTTTTTACAGACAATTTGTGTATATGATTATGTGAGTGTATTAACCGCTTACATATGAATTGGATGTCTTAAATGTCTTGTATACAACTTTAAATCTGAGCTCTAGACTCCTTAAGTGAAGATGTCTAGAGCTCTTGTTTAGATGTCTGGCTAGTATTAAACTATGGCAACTATCACTGGAAGAACAAGCAGAGATCGCTGGCCTGCAGCCTGGCACGTCTGTCCATCTATCCTGATTTAGAAATAGGAAACGGATGGACACAGTGAAGGATTGTGGCTTTCAGGAAGTGACACCCACATTGGCAAAGTTGTGTCTTATGTACATCTGCAGCTGGATCTTCCTTACAATGATTCAGATGTTCTACCTACACACACAAACTCATCTGCTCATACACAATGTAAAACATTTGACAAGAAAATACTATTTCGGTCTTTAAATTATCAATTTTACTTACCGTTTCTTTGTAATTATTTGTGAAATTAACTTGCAATTTCTGAGTGAATTTTATTTTCAGTGCATGTACATGTGGGCTTGAATCCATTTGAGCAATAAAAAAAAAAGTATTTTCTGTTTACAGTTCAGTTTGACATGATGCGGGCATGTAACCTGATGGCTACGGTGGCTCTGACCGTGGGTCAGCTAATCTTCCTGTTTGGGTTATTGGAGATAAGCCACATTACCCAGGATTCTCAGTGGTGGGAGGAGGCCATCGCTGCCCTGTTCCAGTTAGCCAGTGAGTGTTCAAGCCTGTTTGTACAGTCAGTAACAAACACTAACAGCCTCTTTGAGGAGCTTCAATAAGCCTGACACAATTACAACACGCCCACCCTCAAATAACAAATTAATTCTTCAATATCTAACCCGTCTGTCCTTAGAGATACGGTCTCTATTGTCCCGTGTTTGTTGTTCTGCATTTTGGGAAAGGAAAGATGGAGCTTTGAGGATCTATAACAGAACAAACATCAACAAAGCACAGCAGCCTGAGCGCAGCGAGACTACACACAATTCAACAGGAAACAACAGAGTCCTGGCCAGAGGCCCGCTGACAAACTAAATCAACTCCCATTTGGGACGTACACAGGCCTGTCTCTTCAAAACTTGCTGCTGATGTCCCATGAAAGCGTGCTGGGTCTGATGTTATCTCGTTTTATCGCGTGTGCACTTTGAATGGTTTGTGCATCCTTCATCTGCATGGATGTTTAATTGCTGACTTAACGTAAAGCCATGCTTGTTGATGGGCTACTAGTGAAATACTAGTGCAGAGTTTATGAGTGTTGTAGGTAATGATCTGCAAGTTGATGGTGTATTTTATAAATAAAAGAGCATTACAAAACACCCAGAACATTCTAGCAACCCCCTAGCAAACGCTCAGAACATCCTAGTCACATACTAGCAACCACATAGAACATCCTAGCAACACCCTAGCAACCACCCAGAAAACCCTGGCATCCACCTGACAACGCCCCAGTACCCACCTGAATCACCCAACATGGTGTATTTTATAAATAAAAGAACATTACAAAACACCCAGAACATTCTAGCAACTGCTCAGAACTCAATAGCAACCACCCTGAACACCCTAGCAAGTGTAACCACTTAGAATACAGTAGGAACTGCCCAGAACAGCCACCTAAAACACCCTACTGCACATAACACCCTAGCAACAACCATAAACAACCCTAGCAACCACCCAGAAAACCCTAGCACCCACCTAGCAATGGCCTAGTAACCACCTAAATCACCCAGCATGGCGTATTTTATAAATTAATAACACCCAGCACATTCTAGCAACACCCAAGCAACCATTTAGAACATCCTTGCAACACCCTAGCAACCACCCAGAAAACCCTAGCATCCACATGACAATGCCCTAGTAACCACCTAAATCACCCAGCATGGCATATTTTATAAATATAAATAAAAGAACATTACAAAACACCCAGCACATTCTAGCAACACCCAAGCAACCATTTAGAACATCCTAGCAACACCCTAGCAACTACCCAGAAAACCCTAGCATCCACATGACAATGCCCTAGTAACCACCTAAATCACCCAGCATGGTGTATTTTATAAATTAATAACACCCAGGATATTCTAGCAACACCCAAGCAACCATTTAGAACATCCTAGCAACACCCTAGCAACCACCCAGAAAACCCTAGCATCCACATGACAATGCACTAGTAACCATCTAAATCACCCAGCATGGCATATTTTATAAATAAATAAAAGAACATTACAAAACACCCAGCACATTCTAGCAACACCCAAGCAACCATTTAGAACATCCTAGCAACACCCTAGCAACTACCCAGAAAACCCTAGCATCCACATGACAATGCCCTAGTAACCACCTAAATCACCCAGCATGGCGTATTTTATAAATAAATAAAAGAACATTACAAAACACCCAGCACATTCTAGCATCACCCAAGCAACCATTTAGAACATCCTAGCAACACCCTAGAAACCACCCAGAAAACCCTAGCATCCACCCAGAAAAACCCTAGCATCCACATGACAATACCCTAGTAACCACCTAAATCACCCAGCATGGCTTTTTTTATAAAAATAAATAAAAGAACATTACAAAACACCCAGCACATTCTAGCAACACCCAAGCAACCATTTAGAACATTCTAGCAACACCCTAGCAACCACCCAGAAAACCCTAGCATCCACATGACAATGCCCTAGTAACCACCTAAATCACCCACCATGGCGTATTTTATAAATGAATAAAATAATTCTACAAAACACCCAGAACATTTTAGCAACACCCCAGCAACCATACTGAACACCCTAGCGACTCCATAACAACCACGTTGAACACCCAACCAACTGCCCAAAACACCCTAGTAACAACATAGAACACCCTAGCAACATCTTACTAACCACCCAGAACACCCTAACACAGTGTTCTAAATGCACACGACGTGATGCCGAGACACGCGATAAAAGTTATCTTTTCCATGTTAATTTGATTTTTCTGTCCTAACAAGCCGCGACGGCGACACGCGACGATTCTATTTTAGAAACGAAAAGATTGTTTTAGTAACTCCGTATGTATTTTTAGTAATGTTTAAATGGTGTAATATTGGTGAATTTGATTATTCACTAATCCATTTCCTTGCGAGTGCTGTCAGATTAATCTCTGCTGCCATAGCATAGCCTACACTTGTCGCGAGAGCCCGCCCACACGCTGATCTGATTGGCTATGGTTTTGATTGATTTTGTTGCATCTCGTAATCTTATCGCATCGCGTCTAGTTAGTAGGACTTAAGGATAAAATTTTATTGCAATTTTCATATTTTTCAAAATGGTCATTGCGATATAATTATTAGCCTATACATAACTATAATACCTAGAATGTTTCATTATTAATACATTTTCTCAAAATAAAACTGAATTCACAACATGGCTTAGTGCGAATAATCAAATCGAAAGGCAAGACAGGCAAGGTAGTTAATAAGAATTCTTTGATCACACCGGCTGTTTTCTTAACCTTGGGTCATTTTTTATAGCTGCCCTGTACATTTCCTGTGTTTTAGAAAAAGTTATTTTCAAGTTTCATCAAAGAGGTCTGTGACTCCGTGGTCTGGCGTTTGTGATGTTGAGCTACGATGGTGGTCCGCTACTAGTTTAGTATATCAGTACAGCTAATAGTGCGCACTGCCCATGTATGTGTGCGTTGCTTTAAGTGTGACAATAGTTAAATTTAGCTAAACGGGGTCCAGAGCACCAGCGGCTGCCGCACAGCTCCAGAGAGCGACAGTCAGGCGCCAGGATATCCCTGCTCAGGACGAGGAAGTGTCTGTAACTACCTGTTATGCAAACCCAGAGCCGCAGAGGAAAGACAGGGAGGGGGTGTGTGACAGTAAGGAGTGGGGTGGCCGAGTGTCAGAGTTATTCGACATGGACTTGAACGGGAATTGATGATATTTTAAGCACAGACCGGTACAGAAGAAAGAAAAGTGGACGTATGTGACGCCATGGAGGAGCATGTTTCATCAGGACAAGTCTAGAATCTCCCAAAATGTGTGTGTGTGTCTGTGTGTGTGTATTATGGGTGGAGGAAACTAGTGTCCTGATTAACTGTCCCTGCAATACTGCGTCTGTTTACACAATCTCAAGGGACAGACTATGTCCGACAAAATGAAAACAATTATGCCCTCATACTGCCATATAAATTATAAACAAGCACAAACTGCTTCCCTGAAGTAAACGGGGAAACCCAATCAGATGCAGGCAAACCATCAAGTCCTTATAAACATCCATACGTACACCAGACTTTGCTACTCTAGGCAATTTGCATAGTTTAAGTGCACCGGCTAGACATTCACAAAACGGTGCCATTGAACAGGGACTTTCCCCCAGACAGTTGCTCAAGGGCACAAGGCTAGTTTCTTGTGTCCTTAATTTCAAACTTATTATAGAGTACTTTGTGTTAAAACGGATGTCTAATGCCATTTCATGCATTCTGACTTATTCACACTGTTCAAGAGTTGATTCTCATGCTAAACATGGCCAAAGTTTCAAAAAACGAGTTGGACGTATGACAGAGTATTTCATGTGCCAAATACACTCCTTCAGGGTTTGTATACGTTTCGGAGCGTTTTTTTCCAAGTATGACCCTGTATGACATCATAAAGGGCGGAATTCCTTGTACCGGATGAGTGTGTGCGCACATCAACCAGAGCGAGAGCACGTCTATTAAAGAGCTCAGTGTTGGGGGTAACTCATTACAAGTAACTTAAGTTATGTAATCAGATTACTTTTTCAAGTAACTAGTAAAGTAACGCATTACTTTTAAAATGTACAACAAAATATCGGAGTTACTTTTTCAAATAAGTAACGCAAGTTACTTTGTTTTCCCCTGTATTGACGGAAAGCTCTCATTCCAATGTTGAGACAAATCGTAAGTCGTTATGTTTCATGATGGTTATTGTAGTTCTCGACTAAATGTGAGCGTGCATTTACTCATCTCACTTGCACAAAAAAAAGATTCCGTATTCCTCAAAATGAATAAAACCAGTGAAATGCAAAAACTATGCAAACCACCAATAATTAAATTTGTGAAATAAAACAAATATTTGCTGCTGACCTTGGAAAAACAAGCCCAGGCCAGGTGAAAAAAGTAACGCAAAAGTAATGTAACATTTATTTTCTTAAAAAGTAACTAAGCAACGCAATTAGTTACTTTTTAAGGGAGTAACGCAATATTGTAATGCATTACTTATCAAAGTAACTTTCCCGAACACTACTCAAGTTTAACATGAGATTGGCAGAAACTGTGTGTTATGTACCCTTTAACTCTTTCCCTGCCAGCGTTTAAAAAAAAAAAGTTTTTGATAATTTTCACAAAAATATAATATTTAGAATGTATAGATATATATAGAATATATATAGAATATTTTATAGCCCATAGAATATTTTGTTGTATGAATAGGCCTATCTGAGCATGCAATATATCAAAAGAAAGAGTAAACCCTCTGCTTTTAAACAAAAAGCTTCATGCATTCCTTTTTTATCAACACTTAATATGGGTAAGTTTAATAAAAAACAACAACATTTTGAACAAAAAGCTGAGAAAATCATGTTTTAATCAAAGACTACATCCAGATAAGATTCAGAGCGATGATCAAACACAGATGGAGTAGATGGAGTCCATCAACACCCCTAATACTTGCTCAGTCCTATAGCTCTTCCTGGGTCGACATTTCACTCAGTAACATTAG